>NC_142814.1:14248531-14524631 GCF_049724085.1 Artemia sp. Qi Xiang Cuo
AACCCTTGAACAAAAGGATTTTCCCCAAACGTAACTACCCATCCAGATTCCGAGTTAAAATTTTGCAACTTTTGCATTGAAACCGGAGATTTCTAATAAATTCATCAAAGACACAAGTATTCTTAGAAATTTAAAATCGTCTTAATTGTTTCTTTCTAGTATTTCAGCTGATGACGGTCGCTGTATGTTTGACTAGAATATCCAGTATTTTTTTTTATAAATTATCCCTGTGTACTAAAAGGATTTACTAGTATTTAAACTTTTACTTACCATGACATATAAAACCACGGGGTCAGTTCTAAGAACAAATCAAATAAAAAAATAGTATTTTTAACTGAAAGTAAGGAGCGCTATCAAAACACAAAACGAACAGAATATATTACGTCTATAAGGGAGGTGGCCCTTTTCTTAAAACCGCGCTATTTTCTATGAAGTTTTTTTTTTAACTTTTAAAAATGTTCATTATTACAATAAAATTACTATTTTGTTTCAGAAAATATTTTATAAAATTTTGACGACAAGTCAAACTTTATTGTAAACAGCGAGGTCTTGAGAAGGGGCGGCCCCAATATTGTAAGAAATAAAAAGAAAGAATAAGCACTATGGGTAATATTGGTATATATCAGCACCTAGTCCTACAAGCACTTGCAGATAATGTATAACAGAGCAAGGTAGGCTGTATATAAAATAATTTGGAGCAATATCGGTAACTAAAATTGCTGTTAAAATCATGTACAAGAGAATATTACTTCAAAAGCCCAATCCTTCTGGTTTGCAAATATTTAATAAAACGATAAAGAAAATGCTAACTAATAAGCAATAAAGAAATTGCCAAGTGTTAAAGGATAAGCGATGAAATCATACATAGAACATTTATACTAAAAAATGTTTCGGTCAATGAGCAAAAGCACTACTTCAAATTTTTCTCAATGAAGACCCTCAAGTATAAAATTACCATAGCCAATCATAGTTAAAACCTTGGTAACGTTTTATTTTTTAGGCGTGGATGAGAATAGGTACTCAGAATCCAGTGAAAACTTATATTTATTATAAAAGGAAAAAAAATGAAAATATTCTAACCCAAATTGTTTTGAATACTTCTAAACACCCCCTAGGTATATTGTCTTATATTATTTGGGTCTCCTTGTTCAATCTATGAATTTTTACCGAAAAAAAAGGACTAAATTAATTTTAGGTTATTGAAAGCTTATCATACATATAAGCACACTTGAATAATCAGACAAGGGTTGGGTACCAGTGTAATTGAAATCTTTACTTCAAAATATTCTTCCTCGGAACATAAGAATAAGCTTTTTATCAGATATCACAATATTTTGCATCAGTTAGACCAAGTGACAAGTTTATTTCCTGAAAAAGAAGTTTATGTTATTTGGAAATTTGATAAACTTCAACTTTTTTTAAAACCATCCGATCCTGGGACGGACGAGATGAAAGATCTTAATATAGCAAATATAATTAATCTTTCTTCCTAAGCCTATCTGTAGAATAACAGGACCACCTCTAGATATTATTAGCACGGGTTGAAAAATGCAAAGGTGGCTAAAAGAGGAAACAGAGTCCCTTTTTCGTATAACGTCAGAGAATTCGCTTGGGGAGGAGTATTGCATTTTAACCTAGTTCCAATCATCTTATATATAATATTTTTTTAAACGTTAGGTAAATTACAAAGGTAACTAAGCTGGAAGGAGGAGACAAAAGCTTTAATTGATGCTTTCAGGTTAAGGGGTTTATCTTGCTCTTCAAACTTAGGTTATTCACAAATTGCATTTTGTTAGACGAAACTAGTTTTATTTCTTTTTTAATTATTAAAATTTCTATAATTTGTTTAAACTATCCGAATCTTTCTAACCGACCCAAAATCACCAAAATATACAAAAATGTCGCGCTTTGACTCCAACACTAGTTCATATCTCCTACAAAAGTATTAAGTTTATTAACTCAGCTCAGCATAAGACCTCAGTTCAGCACAGGCGACATATATATCTTTGCATCTAATTAACTTGTTTCGTTGGTTCTAAAAGAAAATTTATGCAGGTTAGTATTGGCTTTTCATCCTAATTTATAAAGAAAATACTTACTCATTTTCCTAGGTTCCGAGGCAAAACTACCCCGGTTTCTCTCTCATCCGTAAGTTATATCCATTTTGCTACTTGTTCCGTTTTAGCCCCCCTCTGCTCTTTGAGCCAATCAACAACTTTTTGTTAAAAAGTTGTTTTTTTTTTCAGTATTTCAAGGCCTTGCGTTCATTTTGTTTGATACCCAAAACTGGTCTAAATTAGGTCTTCAAATATTTATACCGGGTTCAAAAGTCGTTCGATTCTTGGACAAAGAAGTGTCAATACAAGGTTTAAGACTAGTTACGCAAAGTGAAGTTATTTTCAAATTCAAGACTAATTTGAAATTGTCACTATATTTCTGATCTATTGAAGCGAAAGGGAATTTCATGCTTTACTAAAATTTATTTACCAAAGTACACAAAATTGAGGCCTCCTAACAATCTCCCCACTTAAAATCTTAGTATAACTTTTGTTTCAAAAGGAATAAAGGAAAGGAAATAGAAATTCACTAAGATGAATTGTTACACAATTTCTCCTTATCCTAGCCTACTTATAAATGGATCCCTTTAGACCTTTCGCCTTGATAATCTACACATAAATTTCTTATATTTTGTGTATATCAGTCCTACTGAAAGAAATCATGTTATATATATAAAGAGTGTAAAAAGGTTATACATGGATGTCCAATATGTTGCTATATCTTTCCCTTTTTCTTCTTGCCAGAACAATCACACTCACCATACGTCGTCCAGGCCAATATTTGAAATAGACCTATTCTAAAAGTAAATAAAAAGTAAATATCTAATATTGTCTTCTTAATGTAGAAATAATGCAAAATTCTCAGCCAGAATACGTATGGGTTCATGGATGTATTTTTAATCTATGGTTTTTTGTTGTGTAACGGCATCCAAAATCAAACCCCTTATCTTGCCTTACTAATAACATATAAATCGATTCTTTCATTACTTTTAGTTTAAATTGAGAACACCTTTAATAAAATGAAGATAAATTAATTGACCTTTAAGACCAGCTAAACTTATTTTTCTTATTAGGGCCTTTTCGAACATCATTCAAAATTTTTTTTTAAAGTATAAGAATGATCGAAAGAGTATTTAAAGGTGCCAAAAGGTCCAGTAACAATGAACGAACTTAAAAATAAAAGGCAAATACAATATACGATGAAAGAAAAAAAAATCTGCACCCATTCTTTATTTTAAAAAAATATGATTTATGAAATTTTGAAACCGTCAAACATTCTGAACTCATCTCCTTTTTTGGTGACAAAACAATCCCAAATTATTATTAGTTTAATTTCGTGTTCGGCTACATTATAAGGAGTCCCTTATATAATTATTATAATTCTTATTCGGCATTTTATGGATATTCTCCTATGCTTATTGTGTTTTAATCTCAACAACATTCTAAATCCTAAGGGCAATGCAATTTAGTCTTATCATTGTACCTTAGATAGTGCTACTACTATATTTTTACCAATGTGAATTGGTCATTATTTTCCCTAAGTTGTGATTTTCCTCTGGTATCAATTGACCGAATATGAAAGAGGTCATCAGGGAAAATATTATCTCTAAGAGTGGGGTAACTATCACTAACTGTATCTCCTCTCTGACCGATGTCATACTTCTTTACTCCTTCTTGAACCTGGCAGTAAATATTTCCTAAGACACCATATTGTCTTAATTTATTTAAGGTTTTGACAGCTACCATCTGGGCCCCCCCAAAGAAGGACTTGAATGCAGGAGACGGATGACTCCGTTAACTAGTTTTTTTGATAAAATGATCTTAAATTGACGTCTTTTTTCTGGTCAGAATCATCCAGTGTATACAATAAGCCATTCACTGGAACCAAATGGAGATCACCTAACCTTTCCCTAAGAAAATGGGATATCCTTTCTTTCCTAAATTCGAAATTCCTGGTTGTGAGAAACTCTACCGAAAATGTCAAATTTTGGACATTGTCCGTGACTCCTAGTCACACTGAAAGGCCTAATTCATAACGTGCTAACTTTCTATATCTACAAATTTTAGCCTGGAAGACTCCAATCCGGGTTCATTATCATGAATGCTCTGTCAGTATGTTCACCTGCAACCATTGCGCGCTGGGATACGGCCCTTTGTCAGTACTTATCGATGCAAACCTTTTGATTGCCTTAAGAAATACTACTTAGCCCTGTTTCGCATTCATAGGTGCTGGACGCTACGCAATATTTTGCATCCTTGAGGTGTCCTGTTTCAACCTCAGCGGAAGTACAGGTTTGAGGCTTTTCACATGTCATGATATGTCTATGTGGACTCCTGCAAGTCCCAGCATATCTACTGCTAAGCGGTTAAGCTATATCTTTACAGCTACGAATCTGGCCTGTGCCTTCCAGTTGTTCCCTAACCATTGCCGGGTGGCCGCAGTACTTTCGGCAATAATTGCCCTAAAAATACTCTTAGGGTTGGTTCATAGGTGCTGGAGCTACGCAATATTTTGCTTTGTGTCCTGTTTCACCACAGCGGATGCAGGTTGGAGGTTTTTCATCTTCTGATTGTCTATGTGAACCCCCGCAAGTCCAGCATTTTATGCGAGCGTTTTTTCTTTCACTAAATTTATTTCTGGAATAATTACCCCTTGTTGGTCTTGATATATATTTCTTTCCACAATTCAAACATTTCTTTGGGTTGTTTTTATAATTTTCTACGTTTTGACATTCTACTCTGGAGATATCTCTTTGTTCTCCAGAGGAAGTCTTTTCTCCTGAGTCAACCACCGTTGCCCATAAGGACCATTTCTGAGGAGTCCCTATACATTAAATCAATCGATTGAAATCTTTTTCCCAGCGCTAATAATTCATCTTTGTCGTTTGTTACATTAGTCAATTCGTGAACTTTCCTTCCAATTGAAGGCATCATACCACTTTTAATAATACTTACGGTACTGTCATATATCCTTATATCAGAAGAATTTCTTGCATACTCTAGTGCCTCTCTACTAATTCAGGAGTAAAATTGGTGTACCAACCCGGATGGCCTTTGTTTCCCGGATAGGAGTTCTTGCAGTTTTTGTGCGGCTGGTTTTCAGAGGCAACGCTGTACTGTTGCCTATAGTAAAGGTCATACGGCTCAAATGTTTTATTATTTATGTTTTTTTCCCCCAGAGGCACTTCATATGGAAGGGGTCGTCGTAGAAACTTCAACGGTGGCTCATTCGATTGGAAATCGAGAGTTCCAGTGCCCTTTTTAATAGTCGAAAATGATTGGAGGGCAACTAGCTCCCCCCCCCCTAACGCCCACAATTCCCCCAAACATATCCAATCAAAATTTGTGATAGCCATTTTGTTCAGCGTAGTTGATTTTCAGATAGAAAACATGTTTTTGAGGAGGACACTCCCCCATAACCCTCGGGGCAAGGGTTTTAAGTTATGCCCTTGGGACATATAAGGTTTTTATAGAAGGCGTTGTCGTAGAAACTTCAAAAAAGGCTCATTCGATGGGAAACTCAAAGGGCAAGTGCCCTTTAGAATAGTCAAAAGTGATTGGAGGGCAACCAGCCTTCCCCACGCCCATCATTTCCCCAAACACATCCAATCAAAATTTTGAGATAGCCATTTTGTTCAGCGTAGTTGATTTACAGATAGAAAATATATTTTTGATAAGGACACTCTCCCACAACCGTCAGGGCAAGTTTTTTAAGTTATGCCCTGGGGGCATATAAGGTTTTTATAGAAGGAATTGTCGTAGAAACTTCCAAAAAGGCTCATTCGTTTGGAAATTCAAAGAGATAGTGTCCTTTTTAATTTTCGAAAGTGATTGGAAGGCAACTAGCCCCCCCCCCACGCCCATCATTCCCCCAAACACATCCAATCAAAATTTTGAGATATCCATTTTGTTCAGCGTATATGATTTCCAGATAGAAAATATGTTTTTGAGGAGGACAATCCCCCACAACCCTCAGGGCAAGGGTTTTAAGTTATGCCCTGGAGGCATATAAGGTTTTTATAGAAGGTGTTGTCGTAGAAACTTCAAAAAAGGCTCATTCGATTAGAAATTCAAAGGGCTAGTGCCCTTTTTAATAGTCAAAAGTGATTTTAGGGCAACTAGCCCCCCCCCACGCCCATCATTCCCTCAAACACATCCAATCCAAATTTTGAGATATCCATTTTGTTTAGAGTAGTTGATTTCCAGATAGAAAATATGTTTTAGAGGAGGACACTTCCCCACAACCCTTAGGGAAAGGGTTTTAAGTTATGCCCTGGGGGGCATATAAGGTGCTTATAGAAGGCGTTGTCGTAGAAACTTCAAAAAGGCTCATTCAATTGGAAATTCAAAGGGCTAGTGCCCTCTTTAATAGTCGCAAGTGATTGAAGGGTAACTAACCCCCCTCTCACGCCCACCTTTTCCCCAAACACATCCATTCAATATTTGGAGATAGCCATTTTATTAAACGTAGTTTTAAGTTCTGGAAATTAGGTCTTTGAGGATGACAACTCCCCCACAGCCCTCAGGGCAAGGGTTGTAATTTAAGGATTATCCGAATCCTTCCCATTATTTCTTATGGAAGGGATGCTCGTATAAACTTTAGAGAGGGCTCATTTGATTGGAAATTGAAAGTTCTTGTCCACTATTTAAGAGTCAAACGAGATTGGAGGGCAACTAGCCCCCCCCCCTCCTTCATGCCCTATATGCATCCGATAAAAATTTGGTGACAGACATTTTTTTTAAATAGTTCAAAGTTCTGATAACAAAAAACTCCGGTGTCGACACAGCCCATCAGGGCTCAGGGATAGGCGTTGTAAATTATGCCCTGGGGGCATATAAACAATCAAACAATCATTAAATAAACAATCAATGCAAACAAACATACAATAGATATTAATGTAAATTAATAAACAAATTTAGCGCTGATATTAATGTAAATTAAAAAATAAATTTCTGCTGGATGGAATTTAACGCGGGGGAATTATCAGCAGGAAAATGAAATGTTCTTTGAGGGGGGAGGAATTTCCCAGGGGTGGATTTTCTAAATGTGAATTATTCAAGGAGGGGACGACTAAACCCATTCGATAATATTTTAAATTTTACATCTGAAAGTAACGGGAATAAAGAATCAACGGAAAATTCAGAGATAGCACTTAAAGTTCCTTTAAACGATTTTATTCGTTTCTTTTGAAAAAAGGCATTTTCAAAAGACAGATTAACTTAACTTGTTTTTCTTTCTCTGTGGCTGCTCATTTATGCATGTGAGGGAGGAGACTTTCCCCCACCACTGTCTACGCTAAGGTTTCAGTTTTCATCTCAAGGCTTAAAAATGAACGCAATGCGATAAAAGTATAAATCAAAATAACATATATAGAATAATATATACACGTAACACGGAGCAATTAATCAAAATTGCATATTATGAGTTGAGGCTCACCCAAATGATGGCCCCGGCGGATCACCATTCCACAATCTATGAAATCAATCCTGCAATAATTAAAAATATAAAGTATTTTAACGTCTTCCAGAACTCAAGTGGTCCAAAATTCTACAGCCCGATGAGTCTCTCTAATCTCCTAAATCGGGAACGGAGGAGATAAGTGAAGCCTCGCCCCGTATTGGATGAGTCTCCAACCTCACCCTCTCCCTCTCCTACTGTCTACGCTAGTATTCTTCTTAATACCAAGTACGCCACCCCCACCCCAAAGACTTTAATAAGGTAAATTTTTGTATGGGAAGAAAACATAGTAAATATATTATAATTATCCAATTATAAGGTTAAAATACATACTCTGTGATAGATGCAAACTTGCTTAGGCACACAAAATCCTATTAAGGTCAATTCCAAACAGTCGTGATCCCTTAGTGTCAGCAAGTGAAATGGTCTAAACCCCCTTATTGTAGCTATTTTTTCAATCCATTCATTGTTGTCAATCGCTGTCCACAAGTTATGCAAGCTGTCTATTGTTCATATATAAGGTTTTTATCAAAGAGGTAATCGTATAGACTCTGAAAAAAAGCCTCATTCAATTTAAATCGAAAGTTCTAGATCCATTTTTTTAAGTCAAGAATAATCAGAAAGTAAGCACCCCCCCATGTTAAAAAAGCTCTAAAATTTACTAGATCAAACATGAGAAAAAATTAATTTAAAAGAACTTTCCGAAAAATAAGTTCTTGAAAGAAAATTAAAGTTCATTTTGAAATTAAGCTCAGGTTATAAAATTACCTGTTAAAATTAAAACTCAAAACGACCAGAAATTACTATTAAAGAATAAATGAAACCCAAAACGAACAGTAATTATATAAATCATAATAACAAAAAATATACAACAAGTAATAATATAAATGAATAAATAGATCTTAAAGCGAGTAATGCTTAGATTGAAAATAAAAATCAAGCTTAAAACAAAAAAAATATTTTGCTATTAAAGTATAAATGAAACTTAAAACGAACAGAAATTAAATAAACAATACAATATATATTAATGTAAATGAATAAATAAATCTTAAAACGAGTGAAACTTAAATTAAATATGCAAATCAAGTTTGAATCGAATAAAAATAACTACAAACAAGAGTTTGGGTATATCCTAACTGTAAAATCCTAAAAACTACTGCATTATTGGTGCTTTACTGAAAACATATTATATTACAAATGTTTTCTTTTGTACTTCATATTTAAAATAAATATTAAAATTACAGTAAAGTTTTGAACTGATGAGCTTTCAGCAATTAATATTATTAAACATCAAATATTCAGTTTAATTTATCAGTTCTTTCCAAGACTGGTCAAGACAAATATAGTTTCACTACAAACAAAATTTGGATACTGCCCCCTTGTTTAACTGTAAAAACCTAAAGCCTTCTGCGTCATTGGCGCTTCACTGAAAACGAATTACTCGTATATTGCAAATTTATTCTTTTCCAGTTCTTACAGCATTGAAAATGAAAAAAAAAATTAAAGGGAAAAAAAATCTTGAACTGATGGATCTTTCATCAATTAATATTATTATATATCTAATATTCAATTTGATTATGTTTATACTTTCCAAGACTGTTCAAGACTTATATAGTTTTCAGTGAGGCGACAATGACGCAGCAGGTTTTAGGCTTCTGCAGTGAGGCGATACCGAAACTCTTGTTTGTAGTTATTTTTATACGATTCAAACTTGATTTGCATATTCAATTTAAGTTTCACTCGTTTTAAGATTTATTTATTCATTTACATTAATATATATTGTATGTTTGTTCGCATTGCTTGTTTATTTAATTTCTGTTCGTTTTAAGTTTCATTTATACTTTAATAGCAAAATAATTTTTTTTCGTTTTAAGCTTGATTTTCATATTCAATCTAAGCATTACTGACTGTAAGATCTATTTATTCATTTATATTATTACTTGTTGTATGATTTTTGCTATGATTGTTTATTTAATTTCTGTTCGTTTTGGGTTTCATTTATTCTTTAATATTAATTTCTGGTCATTTTGAGTTTGAATTTTAACAGGTATTTGTATCTCCTGAGCTTAAGTTAAAAATGAACTTTACTTTTCTTTGAAAAACTTATTTTTCGGAAATTTTTTTTTTAATAATTCATGTAAAAAGGCTTCTTTAGAAGTCTTTCTAAATGGTCTATATCCTTGATTTTAGAAATATCTAAGCTCGTCGCAAATCTTTGGATTTCTCCCAGTGTATAGCAAATAGATTGATTAATCATAGTAATATCATTTTTTTCTAAACTCCTTGGTGTTTGTTTAAGGGTCGTAATCCACGAATGGATTTCATTTGGATATGTTAGTAACGAGATTGGAGGGGCCTGTTCTACTAATAGATTTTGAAGCCTACTTGTGACGGTGGCATCTCTATATTGCCCTTCTAGAGCGTTTATTTTAGACTGTGCTTGTTGTAGCGTAATTTCTAACTCTTTGATTTTTTTTTTATTTGAACTCGTGATGATTCTATCTTTATAAACTCTTAATTTTGGACATGTTTTGAACCTTTAAATTGTTTTAAACTAAAATAATGAGTTAGTTTATTAATTGCATAAGAATTAGCTCAAGATCTCGATTTAAACTAACCATCAATGCTTGTATTATGATTACGATTTTTAAGTTGATTAACGTATTATAATAATATAAAAAAAGATTTAACCAAACTACATAGGATACGGGCACTGGAACTTATAACAAAGAGAAAGAAAATGAGAAGAAAGAAAGAGTTCTAGGAAGGTTAAAAAAAGCTGTCTAAACTTCTTTTTAAGTCAAGTTATGTTGCTTAAATAACACTTTTTAAACTTTTCTGTCGCTGCTAGGCTTGACGATAATTGTCAGAAACTGAACACACACCTTCTTGGGAGGAACAGAGAATAAATTTTACCAAAATTTATTATTTTTATTAATCCTCCCCCTCCCCCCTTAAACGAAAGTTGCACCGAACTTGAGTACCGCTGAAACCAGTTGTAAAGTTTCCCCTGCTTATCAGGGCTAAAAATTTGGTACCGTGTTATATTTGAGGCTTGGGTAAGAATCGGTACTCAGAATCCAGTGACAACTGATATTTATTATAAAAGGAAAAAAAAGGAAAATATTCTAACTCTAATTATTTTGAATACTTATAAACCTCTTCTAGGTCTGTTGTTTAATATTGTGTGGCTGTACTTGTTCAATTAACGAATGTTTACCGAAAAAAAGGATTAAGTTAATTCTAGGCTATCGAATACTTCTAATTGAAATAGCTACACTTGAATAATCACACAAGACTTGGGTACCAGTGTAAATAAAATTCTTTGCATCAAATTATTGTTTCTCTGAATCTAGGAATAACCTTTTTATCAGATCTCACTTTGGTTGTATGAGTTAAACCAAGTTTCAGGTTTATATCCTGAAAAGGAAGTTAATTTTCTTTGGAACTTTGATAAACTTCAACTTTTCTAGAGAAAATTGGATCTTGGGACGGAAGAGATTTTTCAATCTTAATCTAACAATTTAATTCCTCTTTCTTCCCTAGCCTATTTGTATAGCATCAGGGCCGCCTGTTTATAATATTAGGTCGGGTGGAAAAAATGCAAATTTGGCTAAAAGAGGAAACAGAGTCCCTCTTTCGTATAACGTCAGAGAATTCGCTAGGGGAGAAATATTGTATTGTTCTCTAGTTCCAATCTTCTTATATATAAGATTTTAATATGCGTTAGGTAAATTCCAAAGGTCACTAAGCTGGAAGGAGGAGGCAAAAGCTCTAATTCATTCTTTAAGGTCAATGGGTTTATTTTGTTCTTAAACTTTGTGTTTTTCACAAATTCCAGTTTCTTAGACGAAATTAGTTTTATTTATTTTTTAATTATTAATATGTCTTTACTTTGTTTAAAGTACCCAAATCTTTCTAACTGAATCCAAATCACCAAAATATAATAAAATCTCGCACTTTAACTCCAACACTAATTTATGTCTCTTATAAACGTATTAAATTCAATAATTCAACTTAGCATAAAACCTGAGTCCAGCCCAGGCGACAGAAATCTCATTGAAGCTTATTATCTTATTTCATGTGTTCTCAAAGGAAATCTATGCAGGCTAGTAGTACCTTTTTATCCGAATTTATAAAGAAAGCACTTACTCATATTCCTTGGTTCCGAGGCAAAACTACCCAGATTTGTCTCTCATCCGTAAGTTATATTCAATTTGCTACTTGATCGGTTTTAGCTTCCTTCTCCTGCTCTTTTAGCCAATCAACAACTTTTATTTTTTCAAGGCCTTGCGTTCTCTTTGTTTTAAACCCAAAACTGGTCTAAATTAGGTCTTCAAATATTTATCACGGGTTCTAAAGTCGTTCGATTCTTGGACAAAGTAGTGTCACTACTAAATTTATGACTAGTTGCGCAAAGTAAAGTTATGTTCAAATTCACGCTAATTTAAAATCTTTACTATGATTCTGATCTTTTGAAGCAAAGTAGAAATCAAAGTCCTCCGAAAATTGGGTTACCAAATTACACAATATTAAGGGCTCATTACACATGATAGTAATAACACAATGTTTCCTTGTATTATATAGGGTTGAAACTTGAACTTTTGGTCAACTAGCAGTAGAAAGCAAGCTGTTAGTTAAAATTAAAATATGAAAATAATGCTGAAAATACATACAATAAACTTGTCAACGACAAAGAAATGCAATAACGCTGAAAAGAAAAACAACATTTGAGATCAAAATAAAAGTTAAACAACAAAATTGAAAATCAAAACAGTTTAGAAAATATAATTTGTAGATGTCATCTAGTCTGGAAAATGCTGTTAAATTCAATTAAAAAAATCTCACGTTTTACAGTGCGATTTCACAAGCGGGATTTGTTCTCATTTTGTAATTTTTTATGTTGAATAAATTTTAGATTATTTCAGTTATCCCTGTTGGAGCTTTCTGTGACAATGATGGCAGTAATAGCACTAATAATTATATATTGTCGATAAGGATTTTCTATTGTGGTAAAAAACCAGAGTTTTTCAGAATCCAAAATAAGCACATTCATTAAGTGATTCAAATAAGAGATTAAGAAACAAATAAATCTTTTAAAATAACTTTATAGAACAAATGCTTTAACTAGAGGTTCTACAAATAGTGGTTCTGAGCAAGAGGTGATCATTTATAATTGAACTACCTGAACCATTAGGTTCAGGTAGCCCCCTCTATCAGACAGACCTTACGGTTTGCCAACTTTGTTACGGCTTATCTCTTCAGACAAGAGAACAAAGGGCGATATTTACATTTCTTACAGCTTTCTTCAGTTTCTTGAGTCTTACTTCTTATGCAAGTTGTTCTATGACTTATTTTTATGTAGCATGATTTACGTTTTGCCACTAGAAACAAGCCTAGAGACAGCTCCCAAAACACCTAATTTTTTTATTCCCATAGCCATAAGGAAAGCATAACCCTCCCTACTGATTTTGTAGGACCGTTGGCTCAATGCAATCACTCCTCGGGAAGAAAGAAATAAAAATCAACCCGCATCTGTGCCCTTCCTTTCAGCAAGAATTACAAAATTCGAAATTTTTGTAGACATCATCATCTATATATAAAAATAATTTACAATGAACAGAAGTAAGACAGTTCCCACTAGTATTCATCAGACCTTTTTTCAGCACGAATTCTTTGATGACTAGATAAACTAGAATATGAAGCAATAAATTACAATTATCGCATTGATAAGGTTTTTCTGAAGCGTGAGCTGTTTGATGATAGGGTAACCAGAACTTGAAGTAAAACCTTTCTTACATATATCACTTTCGAAAGGCTTTTCTCCAGTATACGTTTCTTGAGGATTTGAAAGGTAACTTTTTCGGTTGACGGTTTTGTCAAGTATATCACATTGATTTTTTTCATGTTTTTTACCAATATACGTTCTTTGATTATAAGATAAACTAGATTTTGAGGGTACAACGTGTCTTACATATATCACCTTCAAAAGGCTTTTCTCCAGTATGAGTTATTTGATGAGCTGAAAGATGGCTTTTGCGGCCGAATGTTTTGTCAAATTTATATAACGGAAATACCAAAACCTTAGGTTAGGTTTGGTTAGCTTACGTGCGTTCACGTAAGCTAACCTAACCTAACCTATGGTTTTTGTATTCCCGTGCAAAAACGTGGAATTTTGTATTTGATGTTACATCTGTGCACTGTCATCTATATCTATTGCCCTCTCCTTAGCACCTAGCTCTTTACGCAAAAGTTCGAATTTTACCCTAATTCTTTAAAAACAACACCTGAAACACAAGGGTCGTTATAGAATCGACCCAGTGGTCCTAGAATATCATAAGAGGGTTCGTTGGAAACATTGTATTTTTTTCCAGAAGAAGAATTATGCCTGACTAGAGCTTTTTTATTAATCCTCTTAACAGTCCTTTATATTATGACTTTAAAAAGCAAAAAATTCCAACATGGTTGAAAGCAAACGTTTCTATTTATCTTTAAATATTTATTTATGCGGTTGTATCAATGATACTCTATGGTTACTCATTGACACTATGCGGCTGTTTCAGTGATGCTCTATGGCGGGCTATTGACACTATCTAGTCAAATGTAGATATGAAATCAGTAATTTTCACACAGTGGCATGATAAACACCTTGTATCATACTTAGAAAAAAAGTGAAAATGAATTATTCAAAGAAAAGTGTGTACACACGATAAAATCATCGTTGTGTTGAATACCGACAAAGATCGATATTTAAACTATGAGACAAGCATTAATGGAGATCTTTTTGGAAATGTATTTGTACGATTTCATGACAGCGAAAAGCTAAATTTCTTTGGACTAGCGAAACCATTCAACATTTCTCAAGGTGGATATGCAAGAATGAGAGCACCAGAGATGATAGTGCCAAAAGAGAATGCCAACATAAAAACAATAATTGATGAAGATAGGCATCTTCTTGCTAATGGTTCTGGTAACACGTTACCAGTTGATAGATCCTATTGCCATCGTTCTGGTATTACTATTCAAATGAAAGCAAAGGGAAAAAAATCCAACTTTTGCACTAATGTAATAAATCATATCTTGTCTAAGTGTCAGAACTGTTACCTCTGTAAGCACAATGTGAGAATAGACAGTGAAGTCACCAACAAAATAAAAAGGACATTAGTAGACAATATCACTAATTAATATAAAGATATTTTGATAGAAAAATAATGAGCAAGTGAACATTATCACTACTATTGATCATATATCCCAATGAATCTAATAATATCAAAGATGAAACGTATTTTGAACCCATAGGTGACATCCCACGAAAAATTATATATGACTCAAATTGGAATAATTATTATTCTACTGGTTACGGAGTACGTGATGAATTATTTAATGGAACAGATTCAAAACGTCCAAAGTTTTTCTATGATCTTAATAATGTATAATAATGTTGTAACATATTTATATGTTAATATTCTACATGCTGTTATTTCAATAAAAATATTTTATGCATTACTTTGTTATATTACCATTATTTCAGGGTACGTTAGCAAGTCCTATGTTTAGAGTGTTTATTAAAAAGTCAGAGATGTAAGAAAATATAAAAACAGAATCGAGAGACTACTGATGATATCTTCACACGTATAGCTATAGATGGAAGCACAGTCAGACAGATACACGGCTATAGTGTGAGGGACAAGCACGAAAAGATAGGTTTATTTAAGGTCACTTAATCTAATCAAAGGATGCTTCACATACCATAATAAAATAAATAAAAAACGACTACTTGTGACTAAAATAAATACATTAAAATGTACTTGAAGAATTATTTTAAATATTACTTAACTGTATATATTTTAATGATGCTTTAGATACCAGCATAAAAGGAAATTAAAACCAGTCTATTTGCAACAAAAAATAAATAAATATAATGTATCCGAAGAATTATCTTAAATAATACTTACATATATCTATTCTAAAGATCCTTTAAATACCTTAATAAAATGAATTAAAAAAACGACTACTTGCTAGAAAAATAAATACATTAAAATATATATGAAGAATTATCTTAAATATTACTTAACTGTATCTATTCTAAAGATGCTTTAGATATCAGAGAGTGGGTTCTCGCATTCTGGTAGGATTCTCTGTGAAGACCAGGCCTTGATGTCTGAACTCGTTCTGGATGCGAGACTCATGGTATATGACACGCTGAGGCTTTAAATAGGAAAACCAGAACGGTCTGTTATTACAAGAGAGCTGTTGAATCTTGCAAGTTCCGCACGGTCTCGATATCAACAATATCTGGATGAAAAGAAAATAGAAGAGCTATCCGAGAAGGAGAAAGCACCTTTCGAAGAAGACAGCAAGTGGACGTTGCAGGAGGACCACGACAAAAAGAAAGAAATAGAAGACCTGGAAAGCAAAAAAAAAAAAAAAACTTAGAGCATCAGAGCAAGAAAAGAGAACAGTAGCAGATGCTCTACTTCAGGAAGTGACCGACAGAATGAAGAAGGCTGCCGAGTCTAAGAGTTCCATAGACATTGCCCTAGCTGTTTCTTTGCTCGAAGGAGCTGTGAAGTCCAGAACAAGTGAAAGAGAGCAGATGGTGGAATCTGCGAGAATGGAGCAGTCTCTTGCAAAGAGAAAAACTGACCTCATATCGAAATTGATGCCCAAGAAACAGCAAGAGTGATTTCAAATATTTTACCTACATCAGTCAATCGTTGGCACAGTATGTGCATCTGATTTTTTACTGTTTTTTACTATTTGTACAGTTTGTATTTGATATAAAATAAAATAAAATAAATAAATGCAAAAACTTGGGAAATGACAAATTTATGTGACCAGGCATCCCACGCCATCTACCACAGATCTGATCCCGAGGACTTCCGAATCCTATATTTGGCCTATATTTGGGCCCGAGGTATCCTATAAAAATAGGACAGAGCCTATAATTTGAAACGAACCGACCTGTCCGAACCCTGTGATTATACCAAGGCTGAAAGAGAAGCGAGAAACAAGTTGAGACCGATTCTAGAGCAAGCAAAAAAAGAAGGTAGACGCGATGCATTCCTACGGGGGACAAAATTACAAATTGGAGACCAAACGTTTTCCTATGACCCTAAAATTCATCGAGTAATCGAAACTGTCCGAAATTTCAGCGCGACAAGTGTGAATTTGGCCGGTGGGGAAAGTGACAGGGTTGCAGATGGGGACACAGAATCGGTTATGAGTGATGTATCTAATTCTACGGTCATAGACGGCAACACGACAGAGACGCCGGTTAGGATGTCTCAAGTGCCAGTGGATTTGGAAGTTAGACCGCTACGGGTTCAAAAAAGACTGGTGGAGAGAAGACCGGAAGATGCAAATCACCAAACCAGCACTAGAGTGGGAAGAAGGAGTACGAGTGGGTCGGGAAGAAGAGTCTGGGAAGGACGGACGAGAAGCAGAGGCTTGGCAAGAGGAAACGAACCAAGTAGGTTTATTCTTGATCCAGCAATTGGGGAATAGGATTTTGAGGGTTGTGGTGCAATGAATTTGAAAATATGTTTCTGGAATATTCAGGGATTTAGTGATAAGAAACGAAGTGATTTATGTAGGTTAGATGCGTGGGATATTATAGATCTAGCTGAAACATGGAGAACTTCTTGTATTTGCTTTCAAGGGTTTATATGTGAGTGCGCTTTTAGAAAACCATCGAGGAATGGCAGAGTGCACGGAGGAGTTGCTGTTTTATGCAGAGATGGTCTTTTCCGCTCGGTTTTGAAATTAAAAAGTGAGTCTGAGAATATTGTTTGGTTAAAGGTAAAAATGACTGAATTAAATCTGGTTATAGGAGCTGTTTATGTACCACCACAGAATAGTTCGTATATGAAGGAAAATAGTTGGGATTTGGTATCAAAAGAGATGAGAAAATATGTTGAATTGTGTGGTGATAGCTATTTTATTCTTACAGGTGACTTTGACACGTATACTGGGATTTCAGATGGTGAATTTGAGGAAGTTGGAGATAACTGGAAGAACAATGTATCGTGGGATTCTTCCGATTCACCTTGTTATTATGATGATTTACAAATTGGTAAGCGACAGAGTAAGGACCGGAACTATAAAAGGAATAAATGGGGATCTAACCTTTTAGATTTTTTTTTTTGAATGAAAAAATGGTAATTGTGAATGGTAGACTGGGAGAAGATGAAGAAGTGGGGAATTTCACTAGTTTTTCTGGATCACCAACTGTGGTAGATTATTGTTTGGTTGGGTTGAAATCTTTGGCCAATGTGTTACAATTTTAGAGTGATGGGTTGTGTAGGGTCGGATCACGTCCCAATTACTCTTAATCTGAGTCTTCCTACGTCCCATGGGTCTATATGCGAGATAAGGGTTTGGAATTGGCAAAGAGAAGGGGAGATAAGTAGATTTACAAAGAATGATCTTTGTATTAGAAAACCGATAAAAAATAGTTAAGGAGACAGAAGCGATAGTAAACCAAGGGAGAATAAGAGGTAGCACTCAGGAGCTAATAGAAGAGTGTGAGGAATTTTTTAAAATTGGTAACGCGGAGGAGAATCTAAAGGGACTGAACAAGGTAGTGTATGATATATGCGTAGGAGCAGGAGGAAGTGATAAAATTGAGGTTAGGAATTCAGAGGAGAGGGAATTGGATGTGGAAAGTAAAAAGTTAAAAGCTAGGCTACAAGAAGCGTTAGATGTAGTCAGGCTCCAGGGACTAGGGACTTTAGATAATAATTTATTGGCATACCGAAGAATTAGGAGAGAGTATAAGAAAGTAGTAAGAAAGTGTAAGAAGATGAAAGAAGAAGAAGATATTAAGGAGATAGAGCAGGCATTAAAGGATAAGGATAGCAAAGTTTTTTGGAAGAAGGTTACAAGTTCTACCATAAGGGAGACAAGCCAAGATATCCCCCCCCCCCCCCGCGGACACCTGGTCGAGTGAATTAAAGAGGCAGGAGACAACGGAAAATGAGTGTGTATTTGAAGATAATTGGAAGAAGAGTATCAAAGATCAAGCCTATGGCCCTATAAAGGAAAAAGATGATGCTTTAATCGAGCCAGTTGGGGTAGAAGAAGCATGGAAAAGTTTAAAAGAGATGAAGGGATGGTCAGCACCTGGTCCTGATGGTATTCCAGCAGCTCTATGGAAGTATAGTAGAAGCGTAACATTCTATATTGTTTCTTTGATATTTAAAGCAGTTTTTCGATCTAGAATCTGGCCTAGTGACTGGAACCTGGCAGTAGGAGTGCCGATTTTTAAGGAAGGAAATAGAAAACTACATGAAAATTATAGATGTATACATTTAGGTAACGCCCTAGGAAAGCTAATGGCGAAGGTATTAGATAACAGACTTATAAGTTGACTCCAAAAAACTGAAAGGCTAGCCACGGAGCAGGCAGGATTTAGAGAGGGACATAGCATAATTGATCAAATTTTTACATTAAAGTGTTTAGTTGATAAGTATATAAATAAGAAGGGAGGTAAATTGTATGTAGCTTTTTTGGATTTAAAAGGGGCATTTGATAATGTAAAGAGGGAACTGTTAATGAAGGATTGTATAAATATTGGCCTGCCATACATACTTGTAAGGATTTTAATAAGTATGTATAAAGCTACAAAGTTTGTTATTAGGGTGGCAAGAAAATTTTCAGATGTAATTTGTTCTAGACAGGGGGCTAAACAAGGTTTTCCCCTGTCTCCGCCGTTATTTTCGTTGTTTATTAATGATTTGGCAGATTTTCTTAGGAAGTAATGAGCCCCAATGGTGTCATCAGATGTTTATGAACTATGCATGCTGATGTTCGCTGATGACCTGGTACTAGTAGCGAAGTCTAGAGAGGATTTACAGTTCTGGTTGGATAAAACTAAGGATTATATAGATAAGAAACAACTAAGCCTGAATGTAAAGAAGTTGGTAGTTATGGTTTTTAGAAAAGGGGGTAAGATTACAAGTAAGGATAGAGTAAAATGGGAGGGAATAAATTTAGAAAGTAGGGATGACTTGCTGAAGGAAAGTTCTGCGCCTATGTTGTGACTGCTAGTCAATTAGCAAACATACAGAACCTCAAGATGCATAAGCAGATATTTCAGGTAAAGTTTGCATCAGCTATGCATCATGGATCTGAAGTGTGGGGATACATAGCTGGTGAGAGGATGGAGGAGATTCAGCTTTAGTGTTTTAAAAGAGTTTAGTTCTACATTTTTCAATAAATAGTTAAGTATTGACTGAAGATCTAGGTTTAATTTCTTTAAGAAGTGATAGGCTAGTAGGGATGATAAGACTATGGGAGAAAATCCTGAGTATGCCCAGAGTAACGATAACAAAAGCAGCATATTTAGAAGCTCTGAGGATATCAAAGAGTGATACGTGGCCATCTCAAATTAAGAAGATACTAAATGATTGTGGATTTTCAGAGATATGGAATGGTGGGCTAGGGATTGGATTAAAGGAAGGAGAAGTTGCAAGTAGGGTCAGAGGTTAAGGAACCATGAGATCCAGATGTGGCACGCGCGACTGAATGAGACCCGATCCCTGGAGTTATATGCAAAGGCTAAGGAGCGGTGGGGAGAAGAATTGTATTTTAAGGCGGGGTATTTTAAGATAGAACTAAGGATTATATAGAAAAGAAACAACTAAGCCTGAATGTAAAGAAGTTGGTAGTTACGGTTTTTAGAAAAGGGGGTAAGATTACAAGTAGGGATAGAGTAAAATGGGAGGGAATAGATTTAGAAAGTAGGGATGAGTTTACGTATTTAAGATGTAAGTATTCGTCGAATGGTGAGTTTGGAAAGCAACTGAAGCTAAGTATTGCTAAAGGAAAGTCCTGCACCTATGCTGTGACTGATAGCCAACTGGCGAACATACAGAACCTGAAGATGCATAAGCAGGTATTTCAGGTAAAGTTTGAATCAGCTATGCATTATGGATCTGAAGTTTGGGGATACATAGCTGGTGAGAGGATGGAGGAGATTCAGCTTCAGTATTTTAAGAGAGTTTTAGGTCTACATTTTTCAACGAATAGTCAAGTTTTGACAGGAGATCTAGGTTTATTTTCTTTAAGAAGTGATAGGCTAGTAGGGATGATAAGACTATGGGAGAAAATCCTGAGTATGCTCAGAGTAAGGATAACAAAAGCAGCATATTTAGAAGGTCTGAGGATCCCAAAGTGTGATATGTGGCCATCTCAAATAAAGAAGATACTGAATGATTGTGGATTTTCAGAGATATGAAATGGTGGGCTAGGGATCGGATTAAAGGAAGGAGAAGTTGCAAGTAGGGTCAGAGGTTAAGGGACCATGAGATCCAGGTGTGGCATGCGCGAGTGAATGAGACCCGATCCCTGGAGTTATATGCAAAGGCTAAGGAGCGGTGGGGAGAAGAATTGTATTTTAAGGTGGGGCTTCAAAAGAGGCAGCTAAAATTTATTATTTGTGTTAGGTCAGATGAGTTACCCCTAGGTGTGAGAAGGAAGTAACTGGGAGGGGTTAGGCAAGCTTTTGGTCCTCACTTCTGTCCCATGTGCGGGAAAGAGGAAGATTTGGCTCATTTTGTGGGGAAATCTAGTGAAACAATTGATTTAAAGAAAGAATTGTTTAAGGTTGAGGCTTGGGAGAGAGATGAGAGCCTAAATTTATTATAAAGGACAGATATGAGAGGTATGAAGAAATTCAAAAGGTTCCTGACGATGGGTATAGAATATAGAGAAAGGTTTTTTGAAGATTAGGGGCGAGGGTTACATTTCACTAGCCTAGATTATACTTTTGTGCCAATTTATTTTTGCATGAAAGTGTCTTTGTTTTTGTGACCACGGCCCTTTGGGCTTTTGTGTCAATAAATTCTATTCTATTCTATACTCTGGGATATCTTGAACCTCTCGTATTTTTTCTTATTTATAAATAAATTTGAAATATTTAAGCAACGCACTAAGCTTTCAAGCTCACTCAAGTGAAGCTATTTTAGCCCCAAATAAACCAAATTTCATTGCTAATGTCTATTCTGGGATAGATAAAGAATTTATTAGAGAAATCAATAGGGACTTTGATCCTAAGGTATCCTATTCTGAAATGCCCAGTTATTATTTAGAAAATTATCAATATTTAACAGATGCTATCGATGAAACAGGAACACCTAATCAAAGATGTGGGGGAATGATTGTGAGAAAGCCATCATAACCTGACTAAATTGAAAAAAATAGCAAAGCTTTATTATGACATTTTGGTAATAGTTAAAATAACGAAGCATTATTTTGATCTTTGTGTAAGAAAAACAAACCTAAAATTTTGAAATCACACTTGAATAATAGTACCCTTGATTCAACAAGGTCCAAAAAATGCAAATAAACAAGTCCGTTTCAAAATCAGAGTTCAATTGCTAAAATATTACGTGACAATATGACATGATAATATATAGAACAAAACAGGGTTGTTTGAATATAAGAAAAGCGGAAACCAACATTTTTGAACAAAAAATTCTTATTAGCCTTGTTACAAAAAGAGAGATTGCATCAAAACTGGTCTCTCGCCAATAGGAGACAAGAATGACAAAATAAGATACAGCTTATAATAATGATTCTCGGACCGAAATAGGGTAGTCTTTTTTGGAACTAACAACGAGTAAGTGTTTTCTTTGTAATTAAGATAGGCTACCACTGTCTGTCTGAATTCCCCTTTGAAGATAAAATTGAGATAAGAAGTAAAATTCTGAAAGATTTCTGTCACCTGGATAAACCAGGCTAAGTAATAAATTCATTACGTATATAGGGGCATAAAAACTAGTGCTGAAGTCAGAGCACGACATTTTATTATAATTTGGTGATTTGGGATATATATGATTAGAAAGACTTGAGGGCCCAAGGTGAAATACAGCAATTTCTAAGGACTAGAATAGGAATACGATTGGATCGCCTTAAAAATTTGAACTTGAGAATTACCGAAGGTTTAAGTACAATATAAACTTTTTGACCTTAAAGAATAAATCGAAGAGCCTTTTTTGCCTCCTCTTTCTGGCTTAGTAACCCTTTGAAACTTACCTAGCGTTTACTAAAAAACTTATATATGCATATAAGAAGATTGGAACTAGAGGACAATACAATATTCCTCCCCTAGCGAATTCTCTGATGTTACACGAAAGAGGGATCCTTTCCTCTTTTTAGCCACCTTTGAATTTCTCAACCCGTGCTTATATTATATAGAGGCAGTCCTGATGTTTTACGGAAGGGTTCGAGAAGAAAGAGGGATTAAATTGCTAGATTAAGATTTCCAATCTCTTCCGTCCAAACATCCAATTTTCTCAAGAAAGTTGTAGTTTATCAACGTTCGAAAGAACACTAACTTCCTTTTCAGGATATAAACCTGAAACTTGTTTTAATTTTTACAACCATTGAGATTTGATAAAAAGGTTATTCCTAGGAACAATAATTTGATGCAAAGAATTTTAATTACACAGGTACCCAGGTCTATCTGATTATTCAAGTCTAGTTATTTCAATTAGAAGCATTCGATAGCCTAGAATTTACTAAAAAAAAAAATTCGGTAAATATTTGTGGATTGAACAAGCAGACCCATAGAATATTAGACAATAGACCTAGAAAAGGTTGAGAAGTACTCAAAATAATTAGAGTTAAAATATTATCCTTTTATTCTCTTCTACAATAAATATTAGTTGTCACTGAATTCTGCGTACTGATCCTTACCCAAGCCTTAGTCATAACACGCTACCATAATTTTTAGCCCTGGTGATTAGGGACAACCTTAGAACTGGTGACAGCGGTACTCAAGTTTGGTGCAACTTTTGTTTAAGGGGGGGGGATTAATAAAAAATTACAAAATTTGGTAAAATTTAGTACTCTATTCCTCCGAAGAAAGTGTTTGTTCAGTTTTTCCAAACCTATCAGAGACAGAGAAGTTTGAAAAAGTGTTCATTAAAGAAAATTTTCAAATAGCTTGACCTTAAAGGGAAGTTTAGACAGCCCTTTACCTTCCAAAGATTTTTTCTTTCCTCTCTTTTTCTTTCTCTGTGCTACAAGTTCTCGCATCCGAATCGTCTATAATTTACTCAAATAGGGCCATAGGTTAATCATCTTTAAGTATGTGTAATTATAATACTAAACTTGAGGATAAATTTAAATCGAGGTACTGAGGAAATTCTCACACAATTTATAAATAGACTTATTCTAGGGATTTAAAACAATATATGGGGTCAAAACTTTTCCACACTTAAAGTTAGAAAGAATAGAACCATCATCAATGCAAATGAAAACAAAATTAAAGATTTAGAAATTGCACTACAACAAGAGCAAGAGGAGAGAATAAGAGTAGAAGAGAGCGCACAAGCTAGAATAAACGCTCTACAAGAGCAATATGGAGATACCCCAGTCACATATAGGCTTCAAAACCTATTTGTGGAGCAAGCACCTCCCATCTCGTTACTGACATATCCAAATGAAATCCATTCGTGGATTACGACTCTTAAAAAAATACAAAGGAGTTTTGAAAAAAATGACATTGTTATTATTAATCAAGATATTTGTTATGCACGGGGAGAAAGCCAAAGATTTGCAACGAGCTTAGACATTCCTAAAATAAAAGATTGAGACCGTTTAGAAAAACTTCTAAAAGAAGCCTTTTTACATGAAAAACCACCCGCACAAAAACTACAAGAACTGCTCCCTGAGAAACAAAGGCCGTCTGAGTTAGTACACCCACTTTACTCCCGGATCAGGGGAAAGGTAATAGACTATGCAAAAAATTCTCCTGGTATAAGAGCAAATGACATTACGATGAGTATTTTTGAAAGTGGCATGCTCCCTTCCATTTGAAGAAGATTACTAGAACAATCTAAGGCCTCAGAGGACCAGGATGAATTATTAGCACTTCCAAAAAGATTCGAAGCAATAGATTTAATATATAGGGACTTCTCGGATATGTCCTTGGGAGCAGCGGTAGTAGACTCAAGAGACAAGAGTTCCACTAAAGAACCTGGAGTTAACCACAGAGTAGAATATAAAAACAAGGGAGATCATAACTACGAAAGAAGAAAATGTTTTAATTGCGGGAAGCCTGGATACTTGAGATTAGATTGTGAAATCCCAAATTGTACAAATTTTAGGAAATCCGGACATTTCCAAAAAAGTTGTTGGCAAAATCTAGCATGTATAAGGTGCCAAGAATTTGGGCATTGCGCAGACAAATGTATGGCACCAAATCCTATTGACAAAAACTAATCAGGCAGGACTTAGAGGAGGTAAGTCCCAAGCCTGAAAAAAAATCACAAACCCTCCTTCTTATCAAGATGAAAATATTTGTTTTGTTACTTTACAGGAAAATAAAATTGAACCAAGTTCTTTCCCATTTATGTGGACTGCTAAAATAGCAGACCAAATTTTTGTAAAACGTTTCCTGGATAGCGGATGCCAAAAGAGCTTATTAAAAGATGAAATATTTCAAAAATTTGCGGTAGTCGTTCGTAGACGCCTCAAACCATCCTCCCGAATCATGAAATCCTTAAGTGGAGAGACTTTACCACTAATAGCAGAAATAAATGTAGCATTCTGCTTTAAAGGTGAGGCAAAACGAAATGAAAGATTATTTTGGAAATTTTTGGTCGTCCCAGACTTGAAATTCGACGTAATCATAGGATATGATATTTTAAACAAACTAGATTGTATATTAAATTTAAAATATAATAAAATTTCTTTATGGAACACAAGTAAGGAGGAAATAAATTCCCTTGTGTTTTTTATTGAAGAAATTTCGGGGAGGGGATCGACATATATAGTGAAATAGGTCTGTATTCAGGCCAAATGTTTCAAAATCATTAAGGCCAAATTGTCATCACTCAAAACCCTTTGTAGCTCATGGAGACACTATAATGTTTACCCCAAATATTGAGACACAATTACACATATCTCCGTCGCTGTGTGAAACTTATAGCAATTTAGTAAAAATAGCTTATTTTAATACTAGTGATGAACCTCTAAACTTGCCACGAGGTAAAACCATTGGTTCATACGAGGTGATAAACAATGATTATTTAACGGATACGACTCTCTTAGCAGCAGGAGTAATAGAAAATAAACATAAATCCCTGTCTATATAGGATGATAAAATAGTATGGGAAGACAGTGAATTTTCAAAGAGAATTAAAACGGGTCCGTTAAGCTCAGAAAGAAAACGAATAGTAATGACAGTCTTATTAAAATTGAAAAGAGCCTTTGCAACTGGATCTTATGATGTAGGGCAAAATAACCTCCCATGATATAAAGTACAAATAGACCCAGATATGCCTATTAAGTATGTCAATTAATTCTCTTTACCATTTTTAATGACAGAATGCTAACAAAAGCACATAAACAAAATTGTAAGAGTAGAAACTATTGAAAAAAGACGTTCCGAATATATAGCTCCAATATTTTGGATAGAGAAACCCGGAAAGGATGGGAAATTTCCACCAAAAACTTATGGAATGAAAGTAACAGTTGGTTTCTTATAGACTTAAGGGCAATAAATAAAGCGATAACATACTCACAGTGGGGTATTCGAAGAATTTTAGAGGTCATCTCTGACCTATCTAAAAAACCAAATTCATTTCAAATATTGATATTAGAAAGGGGTTAATTCACTGCAACTGAGCTGAAGAAAGCCAAAAATATTTTAGTTTTTCAAATAAGGGGTTTTCTTATGTATTTAAACGCGTACCACAAGGGTCAGTTTTCTCACCTTAAGCTTTTGTTGAATTTTTAATCAGGTCTACGAACCCGAATTTTCTACATTTTTGTCAAGTTATGTAGATGCCTTGACAATACATACTTCAGGGAACTTCGAAGAACATTTGAAACATATTGAACTAACTTTAAAACAGGCCATAAAGTTTAATCTAAGGCTTAAATATTGATAAATCCCAATTTTTTTGGAAGAATGTGACTTGTTAGGGTTTCGAGTCTCCACGAAAGGAGTGAAACCACAAGCCAAAAAATTTAGAAGCTATGAAAAAATTAGAACCACCGGGTGACGTCACAGGAATTAGGTCATTCCTATGCTTACCCGGTTATTACAGAGTGTAAGGAGGCCTTATTTTGTGTAAATTTCGTAACTCAATTTTAATAAAGCTTGGAATTCTCTTTAGCTTCATAGACCAGAAATATAGCGACAATTTCAAATTAGCTTGAATTTGAAATAACTTCTCTTTGCGTAACTAGCCATAAATATTTTAGTGACACTCTGTGTCCAAGAATCAAACGAACTTTGAACCCGTGATATGTAAAGCCCTAATTTAGACTAGTTTTATAAGTCCTTGAAAGACTGGAAAGAAACTACTTTTAACAAAAGGTGGTTGATTGGCTAGGAGGGAGAGAAGGTCGCTAAACGGATCAAGTAGCAAAAAGAATATAACTTATGGATGAGAGACAAATAAAGGTAGTTTTTGCCTCGGAACCAAGGAAAGAGTAAGTGTTTTTACTTTGTAATTACGATAAGCTACCACTGTCTGTCTGAAATTCTCCTTGGGGATAAAAGTTTCAAGATAAAGGTTAAAATAAGAAGATAAACCTCAAAAAGGCTTTCTGTCACTTGGAGATAATTTTAATACGAAAACAAGAGAAATTGATGATTTTGGGACTTATAGTTTCATTCGTATTTTCACCTAAACAAGGCTTGAACCATTTGGACAAAACAGCATTTTTTTAAGGTTAGAATAAGCCAAAGTAAATTTCTTCCCAGAAACTTAAGCTTTGAATAACTGAGAGTTTAAGGAGGAAAGAAAACCTCAACCAAGAATAGAAAGCTAAGAGAGCCATTTGGGCTTCCCTTTCCACCCTAGAGTCCCTTGAGACTTCGCTCGACTTTATAAAGACCTTATATTCAAAAATTGAAATTATCGGAGAATAACATTACTTAACCCCCCCCCTTGTGTAATCTTCAGACGTTTATACGAAGAGGAACACCGTTCCCCTTTTTAATCACTATTTCGTTTTGTTAACCCGTACTGCATGTTTATAAAAAAGTAACCTAATTGTTTATACAGGCAGGTCAGGGGAAGAGGGGAACAATATTATCAGTGTCAGAATTTCCAAACCTTTATGTCCAGATATTTTCAATTAAGCTTTCTCTGCTAAAGTTAAAACTTAATAAAAGTCCAAACAATACACAGCCCTTTTTCATGAAATGATAGAGAATCTCTTAGTTTAGGTTAATGAAAATTGGACTTAAAGGCATGTACGGTTATTCTTAACTTAGCTCAAAAATAGCTTGAACTAAAAGATTTCTTATAACCCAAAACTCAAGCCTTGACTAGGTGTTCAAGTGTAACCGTTTTAAGTTGAAACATTTGTTAGCTTAGGATTAACTTAATCTTTTTCTTTTCGGTATACATCGGTGGATTTGAACAAGTAGATCATTTGACCTTAGAAGAGGTTTGGAAATAGCCAACATAGATAGAATTAGAATGTTTTTCATTCTATCTTATTTTATAAATAAAATCAGTTTTCACTGGATTCTGAGTACCGATTCTTTCCAACACCTCAGTTTATATCACGCTACCAAATTTATTAGCCCTGTTAAGTAGGGGCAACCTTACAACTGGTCGCAGCGGTACTCAAGTTCAGTGAAACTTTCGTTTAGGTGGGGGAGGATTAATTAAATTCATAAAATATGGTAAAATTTAGTCCTCTGTTCCTCACAAGAAGGTGTGTGTTCAGTTTTCCAAACCTATCCAAGACAGAAAATTTTGAAAAAGTGTTCATTAAAGGAAATTTTAACCTAAGGGGAAAGCTCAGACAGACTTTTATCTTTTATCTTCCTAAGATTCTTTCTTTCTTCTCCTTTTCTTTCTCTTTGCTACAAGTCTAGTGGCCGTATCATCTGTAGCTTGCTTAAATCCTTTTTAACTCTAGTGTCATAGTTAAATCATCTTCAAAGAAGTAAGCATACTATTAGCCTTGAGGGTTAATTTAAATCGAGACATTGAGCTAATTCTTATGCAAATTATAAACTAACTCATTTTAGTAGTTTGAAACAATTTAAAAGTTCAAAACGTTTCCCACATTAAGAGTTTATAAGGATAGAACAATCATGAGTTCAAATGAAAATAAAATCAAAGATTTAGAAATTGCACTACATGACGTGCATTCTTGAATAAACACTCTAGAGGGGCAGTATAGACATGCCACAGTCACAAGTAGGCTTCAAAGCCTATTTGTGGAGCAAGCGCCTCCCATCCCGTTGCTAACATATCCAAATAAAATCCATTCATGGATTATCACACTTAAACAAATACAGAAGAGTTTAGGAAAAGATGATATTGCTATGATAAATCAATCTATATGTTATACAAGACGAGATATACAAAGATTAGCAACAAGTTTAGATATACCCAAAATAAAGGATTTAGACCATTTAGAAAATTTTTTAAAAGAAGCCTTTTCAAACAGTTCGTGGTAACGAACTGTAAGTAAGGAGCGACCCGGCTCAATGGTAACCGAAACTCTAGAAAACGGGAATATCTAGAGTTTCGGGAATTATACCAATAGATATATCAAAAGAATCAGATTTCAATGCTGATTTCAAATATATAACTTTCATCAAGTTTAGTGCTACCCATTAAATGTTACGTACCTGAGATAATTTGACTGATTTTCGAAAAAAAGGGGAAAGACCCCCTAAAAGTTAAGAACCTCATTGAAAATCACATCATCAGATTCAGCGTATAAGAAAACCGTGCTGTAGAAGTCTCAAGCACCTATCTACAAAAATGTGGAATTTTCCATTTTTTTGCCAGAATAAAGATCACGGATGCGTGTTTATTTGTTTTTTTTTTTTTTTTTTTTTTCCCAGGGGTTGTCGTTTCGAACCCGTGGTCCTAGAAAATCGTGGGGGGGCTCATTTGAACGGAAAATAAAATTTATATTGCCCCTTTTAATTGAACAAAAAAAATGGAGGGCAACTAGGCCCCCTCCCACGCTCATTTTTTCCCAAAGTCACCCGATCAAAATTTTGAGATAGCCATTTTGTTCAGCATGGTCGAAAATATGATAAAAATGTCTTTTAGGATGACTTGACCCCCCAAAGTCCCCAGGGGGAGGGCTGAAAGTTATGAACTTTACTCAATGTTAACCTATTGTTTTGGTTTTTGGGAAGTATACAGTCTTTGTCAGAGGAGTTTTTTTGGGGGGGGGGGGGGCCGGAGAGGGGCGGGGGCGATTTGGAAGGATCTGTCCATGAAGGAAGTGTTCATGGGGGAAGGGAAAGGGCCATGAAGGGGGCGCCGGACTTGCCAGCATTCTTTATTGGTTATTGGGAAGTATACAACCATTTTCAAGAAGGATTTTTTCTGGAGGGGGGGGGGCTAGCGGCCGGGAGTACTCTGGAGAATATTTATGTGGAGGATGTTTATTTGGGGTAAGGGACATTTCTAAGAAGGGGGCGCCGGATTTCCAAGCATTATTTAAGAAACGATCAGAAGTTAAATAAAAAAAACAAGTTTTTTCAACTGAAATGTAAGAAGGAATATTAGAACTTAAAACGAACAGAAATTATAACGTTTGTGAGGGGGTTCTCTCCCAAGTCAATACCTCGCTCTTTACGCTACAGTTTTTTTTTTTTTAGTGCTTTCAAAAGAGCTATCTATTCTAATTAAACGGCCTTTGTGATTCAGTGGTTTGTGAATCAAAATTTTTTTAAATTTTAACTTAAAGAGCTTGGTATTTACTAAGGGGAGAACCCCTTAATATAAGTAAAAACATATAGGTAATAAAAAAAAAAACAATAAAAAAACAAGCGATACGGCTCAATAGTAATCGAAACTTTTAAAAACGAAATTTTGATGTCAATAAATGTATCAAAAGAATGTGTTTATAATGCTGATCCTAAATATATAAATTTTATTAAGTTTAGTATTACTCATCAAAGGCTACGAGCCTGAGAAAATTTTATCGATTTTTTAAAGAGGGGGGAAACATCCCCTACAAGTCAAAGAATTTTAATGAAAATCACACCGTCAGATTCAGCGTATCAGAAAACCTTATTACATAGGTTTCAAGCTCATATCTGCAAAAATCTGCAACTTTGTATTTTTTGCCAAAAGAAAAATATACGAACATAGAAGTTAGTTACGCAAGTTAATTTGTAAAGACATCCATTTAGCAAAAGAAAAGTAAAATTTTTATGCAAATAAAAGCTGCATTAACTAAAAAACGATCAGAAATTAAATAAAAAAACAAGTTTTTTAAACTGAAAGTAAGGAGCGACATTAAAACTTAAAACGAACAGAAATTATTCCGTATATGAAAGGGCTGTCCCCTCCTCAACGCCTCGCTCTTTACGCTAAAGTTTTTTATTGTTTTAAAAAATAGAGTTGTGAGAAAGTCAAACTTTTTATTGTTTAAATAAATAAAGTTGTGAGACAGAGTCAAACTTTAGCGTAAAGAGAGAGGCGTTGAGGAGGGGACAGTCCCTTTCATATACGGAATATCTTCTTTTCGTTTTAAGTTTTAATGTCACTCCTTACTTTCAGTTTAAAAAACTTGTTTTTTTTATTTAATTACATGAAAAACCAGCCGCACAAAAACTACAGCAGCTGCTCTCTGAAAAACAAAGACCATCTGAGTTAGTACACCAATTTTACTCCCAAATCAGGGGAAAGGCTCTAGAGTATGCAAAAACTGCTCCTGGTATAAGGGCAGATGACATAACTATTAGTATTTTCAAAAATGGTATGCTCCCTTCAATTGGAAGGAAAGTTCATGAACAAACTAAAACAACAGACGGCAAAGATGAATTTTTAGCGCTGGTAAAGAGATTTGAATCGATTGATTTAATGTATTGGGACTCCTCAGACATGTCTTTGGGAGCAGCGGTGGTTGACTTAAGAGACAAGACTACCCCTGGAGAACAAAGAGACAACTCCAGAGTAGAATTTCAAGACATAGGAAATTATAAAATTAACCCAAAGAAATGTTTGAACTGTGGAAAGAAAGATATGTCAGGACCAACTAGGGATAATTATTCCAAGTATAAATTTAGTAAAAGAAAAAAATGCTCGCATAAAATGCTGGACTTGCGGGGGTCCACATAGACATTCAGAATGTGAAAAACCTCCAACCTGTATCCGCTGTGGTGAAACAGGACACAAAGCAAGATATTGCTTAGCCCCAGCACCTATAAACCAACCCCAAGAAAACTTTTAGGGCAATTTTTGCCGGAAACATGGCGGCCTCCAGGCAATGGTTAGGGAACCACTGGAAGGCACAGGCACAGATTCTGTAGTTTGTAGATATAGGTTAACCGTTAGGAGTAGACCTAGAGTGACTAGAAGTCACGAACATGTCATGACAGGGAGTCATGTACTTCAGAGGGAGGTTGAGAGGACACCTCTAAAGGATACAAAAATGGGTTGCGTCCACCTCTTAAGGATACAACAAAGAGTTGCGTCTACCTCTTAAGGATGCAAGAAAGGGTTGCGTCTACCTCTTAAGGCAGCAAAAAGGTTTGTATCCATAGGGATATGAAAAAGGGTTGTATCCCAACGCATAAAGGCTCCATATGCATATACTTACAGAGTATTCATGATCATGAACCTGGATTAGAGTCTCCCAGGCTAAAAATTGAGACAAGGAAAGCTAGCAAAGTGCTGAAATGGCTTCTAAAGTAAACAAGATACCGGAAAATTTCCAAGATTTGACATTTTGGGTAGAGCTCAGAACCAAAAATTTCAAATTTAGGAAAAAAAGGAAATCCCATTTTTTAGGAAAAGGTTAGGAAATCTCCGTTTGGTTCCCGTGAATGGCTTATTTTATACACTGGATGATTCTGACAAGAAAAAAAAGACTACAATTTAAGATAATTTTATCCAAAAAAAGAAACTAGTTAATGGAGTCATCCGTTTCCTGCATTCAAGTCCTTTTTTCGGGGGGGCAAGATGTGAGCGGTCAAAACCTCAAATAAATTAAGACAATATGGTGTCTTTATATATATGTACTGCCAGGTTGAAGAGGCAGTAAAGAATTATGAACTCTGGTTGAGAAGAGTTAAAGTTAGCGTTAGTTACCCCACTCTTTAGGGATAATATTTTCCCTTATGAACTCTTTCACGTTCGGTCAAGTGATACCACAGGAAAATTGCGTCTTAGCATAAATAGTGACCAATGCGGATTGGTGAAAATATATTAGTAGGACCATCTAAGGAACAATGATAAAACTAAATCGCATTGCCCATAGGATTCAGAATATTGCCTAATATAAAAGACACTGCCGATAAGATTTAAAATATCCGTCAAATAAAGGATAAGAATTATATAAATTATACAAGAGACTTCTTATAATAGAGCCATACAATAACTTAAAATAGTAATAATTTGTGATTTCTGTCTCCAACAAAGGAGATGAATTCAGAATATTCGAAAGGTTCGAAATTTTCATAACTCGTAATTTAAAAAAAAAACGGGTACAGATTTTTTTCCTTTCATCGTAGAATGTATTTGTCTTTGATTTTTTAAGTCTTCCATTGTTACTAGACCTTTTGACACCCTTTAATACTCTTTCGAGGATTGACTTATTATTTGAAAAAAAAAATTGTAAATAAAGTTTGAAAAGGCACAAATAAGAACATAGGACTTAACTGTTCATAGAGGTTAATAAATATATCTTCTTTTTATTAAAGATGTGCTCAAATTTAAAACTAAGTAATCAAGGAGTAAATTTGTCCGTGCTTGACAACAAAAGAGCAGGGTTTTCATTTTCTATTCTGCAAAACGACAAAAAAAGACAACCCGTAAATAGGGAATATATGCATTAACTCATAAGGGTTCTTGTTGAGAGCTATGCATAACTTATACTACATTATGAAGACGAAACTGAATATTTATCTTTTATTTACTTTTAGAATAGGTTTAGTTCAACCATTGGCCTAGATGAAGTGAGACAAATGCGAGTTTCCTTACAAGAAGAAAAGGAAAGATGTAACAAGACATTGGACATCACGTGTAACATTTTTACACTCTTTATATATGTAGTGGGATTTCTTTCAGTTGGATTGATATACAGAAAGAAATCCTATTATATATATAAAGGTTATAGAGACCAAAAGTCTCAGGGGTTCAATTTAGAAGTAGTATAAGGAGAAATTGAGTTACACAGGATCTTAGTAAATTTGTGTTTCCTTTTGTTTATTCCTTTTAAAACAAAAATTATACTAAGATTTTAAGTGGGGGAGATTGTAAGGAGGCCTTATTTTGTGTAAATTTTGTAACTCAATTTTATTAAAGCTTGGAATTCTCTTTAGCTTCATAGACCAGAAATATAGCGACAATTTCAAATTAGCTTGAATTTGAAATAACTTCTCTTTGCGTAACTAGCCATAAATATTTTAGTGACACTCTGTGTCCAAGAATCAAACGAACTTTGAACCCATGATACGTAAAGACCTAATTTAGACCAGTTTTGCAAGTCCTTGAAAGACTGGAAAGAAACTACTTTTAACAAAAGGTGGTTGATTGGCTAGGAGGGAGAGAAGGTCGCTAAACGGATCAAGTAGCAAAAAGAATATAACTTATGGATGAGAGACAAATAGAGGTAGTTTTTGCCTCGGAACCAAGGAAAAAGTAAGTGTTTTTACTTTGTAATTACGATAAGCTACCACTGTCTGTCTGAAATTCTCCTTGGGGATAAAAGTTTAAAGATAAAGGTTAAAATAAGAGGATAAACCTCAAAAAGGCTTTCTGTCACTTGGAGATAATTTTAATACGTATATAAGAGAAATTGATGATTTTGGGACTTATAGTTTCATTCGTATTTTCACCTAAACAAGGCTTGAACAATTTGGACAAAACAGCATTTTTTTAAGGTTAGAATAAGCCAAAGTAAATTTCTTCCCTGAAATTTAAGTTTTGACTAACTGAGAGTTTAAGGAGGAAAGAAAACCTCAACCAAGAAAAGAAGGCTAGGAGTAGCCATTTGGGCTTCCCCTTTCAGCCTAGAGTCCCTTGAGACTTAGCTTGAATTTATAAAGACCTTATATTCGAAAATTGGAATTATCGGACAATAACATTACTTAAATCCCCCCCCCCCTTGTGTAATCTTCAGACGTTTATACGAAGAGGAAAACCGTTCCCATTTTTAATCACTATTTCATTTTGTTAACTCGTACTGCATGTTTATACAAAAGTAACCTAAATGTTTATACAGGCAGGTCAGGGGAAGAGGGGAACAATATTATTAATGTAAGAATTTCCAAACCTATATGTCCAGATATTTTCAATTAAGGTTTCCCTGCTAAAGTTAAAACTTAATAAAGGTCCAAACAATACACAGCCCTTTTTCAAGAAATAATAGAGAATCTCTTGGTTTAGGTTAATGAAAATTGGAATTAAAAGCAAGTACGGTTATTCTTAGCTTAGCTCAAAAATAGCTTGAACTAAAGGATTTCTTATAACCCAGAACTCAAGCCTTGACTAGCTGTTCAAGTGTAACCCTTTTAAGTTGAACATTTGTTAGCTTAGGATTAACTTAATCTTATTCTTTTCGGTATACATCGGTGGATTTGAACAAGTAGATCATTTGACCTTAGAAGAGGTTTGGAAATAGCCAACATAGATAGAATTAGAAAATTTTTCATTTTATCTTATTCTATAAATATAATCAGTTGTCACTGAATTCTGAGTACCGATTCTTATCCAACGCCTCAGTTTATATCACGCTACCAAATTTATTAGCCCTGTTAAGTAGGGGCAAGCTTACAAGAGGTTTCTATCATAATTATGAAAAATTAGCCGAACTTTTAATTTGACTAACTAGAAAAAACGTTCCTTTTATCTTCGGCCCAGAACAAAGACAGAATTATTAAATCCAACTAGTATTTTTCTAGAATTTCCTGATAAAGACAAAAAAATTACCTTGCCGTGGATGCTTCGGAAAAAAGTATTGCTTCAATTTTAGTGCAACAATGCGAAACAACTGATAGATTTTGAATAGTGGCAACATATTCAAAGGTTCTTAGTGGCACAGCCTCTAGGTTTGATAACCATAACAGGGAACGTTTTGCCTTAGTACAAAGCCTAAAGCACTTCCAAAAGGGATATTTATAGACCGCAAGAACTCACATATTTGTAGACTGTGCTGCTCTAACATATCTTAAAAGATCCAAAGATCTTCACTCAAAATTATATAGAATTGCGGTTCTCTTAGACAACGATTTGTATACTTATCACCGCATTAGCACTATCAGGAACCCTGCTGGCTATTTGAGTCGCCCTAGCTCACAGTTTGTTAAGGAAAATAGGCCAATTAATCTTAATGAGTTAGAAGCAGAATATTTAGCCCTAATAGGAGAGGAGGTACCGATTGATTTTTTTGGAATATGTAAAGAAGAGATGAGGAGATTTCAACTAGAAATACTGAAAAGGAGTTTCCTTCTATGAGAAGGAACAAGCCTGGGCACAGGGATAGATGCCTGACCTCTGGGTCTATCCATGGCAAACTGAAAGAGGTAAAAGTAAAGGGCAGTACACATGCGTGTGTTACTGACAGCAGGACAATTTTAGAGGGGAGTGAAATTGAATCCTGTAAAGGACAAGTTCTGGCGGTGGAACTAGCGAAGACCAGAACTACTACGGGAGTTACTAGCACCATGACTAATCAGGCTGAATCCAAAACGTCCACTGATCCGGACTCGGAGAGGGACGAGCCGCTATGGATACGACAAGCTTGTGCGGTGGAGCTTGCGAAGACTAGGACTATGAAAGGAGTCACTAGCATAGATATTTGGGATGGGTCTGGAATACCCGCCGACCTAGGCGCCAAGAGGGGTAAGCCGCAAGAAGAATTTCCAAAATTTGACGTTTAGGGCAGAGTTCAAATTAACAACATACCAGAAACTTCAAATTTGAGGGAAGGGAATCCTTTTGTTGTGAAATGGTTAAGAGATCTTCAGTTAATCCTAGTCAAAGGCTTATTGTACGCAATAGACGATTCAGAAAAAATAAAACAGATGCATCAATTTAAAATCATTCTACCAAAAAAACTGATTAGCGGAATCATTAATCTTATGCATACGAGCCTTTTCCTAGGAGCACACATGGGTACTGTGAAAACTTTGAATAAGTTAAAGCAAGGTTGTGTTTTTGAAAATATGTACTGTCAAGTTGAGGAGGCAGTAAAGAACTGTTATCTATGTTTGAGGAGGAATAAAGTTAGCAGTATATATCCTAAACTAAGAGAAATTATTATCCCAGACCACCCATTTTATATCTGGTCAATGGATACGACGGGGAAATTACAACTTTGCACTAACAGTGACCGATGTATAATTATCGCAGTAGAGCATTCCACTAAGTATACAGTCATGACACCAGCCAAAGACCTCAGGTCTAAATCAGTGATGAAATTTATGATGAAAGAAATCATATCACATTTCGGAAATATGGATTTCCTACTGTCGGATAATGCTTCATGCTTTACAAGCAAAACCTTTAATGAAATCGCCAAAGCATTAGGATTCAAAATTATGCATTCACCACCGAGGAACCCCCAATCAAATGGATTAGTTGAAAACAGAGTAAAATGTGTAAAAAGAATACTAACTTACTACCACGATGAGGTACATAGAGTAAATTGGAGTGAATTCTTGTCGTTCATACAATTAGCGTTAAACACTAGTATAGATGCTAGCAGGAAATATACACCCTTTTTCCTACTCCATGGGTTCGAAGCTAAATCGGCATTCGACAGCATTGCTTCTAATCCGAGGGAGAGGTTCTGTTCTGAAGATGAATGGGTGTCTAATCTCGTACAAGAGATATTTGTCAGCCTAAAAATATTTATTAATTAATTAAAACCGGCCCGAAAGGGCAAAGCGGCTCAATACAGCAAAAAAGTATTGGAAATCGAAATCTTACCTAATAATTTAGTGTATGTCATTCAAGAAAGTTCATCAAACCAATTATTCTTATAGGGGTCCCTATCTAGTGTTATCGTAATTATATAAAAACTTCTTTTTTTTACACGAGTTAAAACTTGTAAACTACGTTTAGTAAATATAAGAAAACTTAAAAATATACACGACGACGAAAGGTTCTTAGCCATGAACCCCGAGATTGCAAAAGAAAGGTTAAAGGTAGATGACAAGCCCTTAGATCCTATAACAGACAATATTGAAGGGAAAGAAACAAATAAAACACTGATAGAGGAAGACATCCCCCATAATATTTGGCAATGTAATTTAAAAGGAAGTTTATTAAACCAAATGAATGAAAATAATTTGGAAAGTATAAACCAACCTTACATAACGACTTCGAATGAGTTGAGTGATTCTAGTAACCCAGAAACAGATACAGAATTGAGTTTACCAGAATCTCAATTACAACCCGTTAACAGAATTGACAGTGATGAAATAAATGACAACTCTCAAGGGAATACTTCTGTGCAAACAGATAGTAATAATTACGAACAGAGAAGAATTATCCATGAAAGGAAAGCTAAAACAAAACCATTAAATTATAAAGATCCTAGTTTAAAGGATTTTTTTGATGGAAAAATGGCAAAACCTTAATAACTAACAAACATACCTTATTCTAAAATTAAACCTTCAAAGGGCTGCTCCAAACTGGTATCCTCGGGAGTTACACAAAAACCCTCAAAATCAGCAAACTGGACAGTATATAACTTAGTTTCCTTTCTCACGAAATTGGTGTGAAAGTGTTCAAGGGTCAAAACCGAAATTCCTCCAAGAACCAAAACCATACACCGAAAATTATTAGGGCAATTCCCACAGGACAAAATATTCCAAATAATTTATATATTAACATTTAATTTACTATCAATGACTTCCATGATTGCTTTTCTTTCTGGAAAGCAATATTCGATTCATGCTTTGAAATATCAAAAGAAAATAAAGGATATACTGTTTTAAAATTATTGTAATTTACAATTGCTCCACTATCAACGTTTTTATGCTTATATCCTAACTGTAAAATCGTAGGTAAGCGTTACAATAATCTTCATTAACATCACTGAAATCACATTTAAAATCTTCTTGTGGATATTTATATTCATTGACTCTCACTTCAATTCTATTAGTGTTCATATGGTCAAATACCTTGTTGTTTCGTGTATAAATGTTATCTTTTTCTGATTTCTGTAGAACGACAAGAATTATTTGTATTATAGCGTTCGCTGACTTCCCTCCATTTTAATTCTTTATCCTTTTTATTATCACTTTTTTAGGTATTACACGCTTCCCCTGTAAATTCAAATGTGCTACTTCTTCCTAATCCAGCTTTTAATTGTTCTGCCTCCTTCGTCAATCCGGGTTCTAATAGAGTCGCTATGGGTAAACTAGGGAAAATATTTTCCAATATCTATATTAGAAAAATTGTTTCTTCTTAATATAATTTGATAAGTAACGCCTCCAAAAACACGATTAATATCTTGACAAAATCCAATTAATCGTGATAATAGTAAATACATACTCACCACTGGATTTTCTTTTGTTTTATTCAATCTTTTAAATAAAGCACTATTAAAAGCGTTATTTTGTTTTGTTGTAAGTGTTCAAACACCCGCTGCAACAGGTTTAAAAGTGTTTTCAAACTCATTTTCTGCTTTAAATGAACCAACGGATTGGGTTTTATCTTCATACCGAAACATATTAGTAGCTGCACTTCGACTATATATGCACAATTTCCAGAAATTTTTGAAGCTCCATGGTGATGGTCATTTTGTTCATTGTTTTATGCTTGATGTGGTTTCTATGGTGGGGCTCTACTAGTCCATAACCTGACCAGAGTCTGTCACAGGAGGCTAGGGTTACACAAAATGCTGATTGTTTTACAGCCACTCCTTTAAGTACCAACTTTGCAAAAAAACAGCCCACCAATAAGCTGATGATTCGACAGCTTTTGTCTCAAAGTACAATGATTTGGAAAATGGGCCACTTTTGGAGATGTAGCTACAGAATTTTATATTCAAGACCCCGACAAAATCAGCTTCAGATCATTCGTTAAATGAATCACCATCCTTTCAAAATTGGTAGGAAAATTCAGTAAGCTAAAATTTCAGGATGATTTGACTTACTGCATCTGTAAACACACCCTGTGTCAGTGAGTTTGCACCAAAAATCAGATAAAGTAGAGTAGCTGCAGCCAGGGCAGGATCATATGCAAATATCCTCCTATTTTCTAGGAACTTGGGGATTTTCCTTACCTCGGCCTTTGAGACTGGCAAAAACGGTATTGTCTCCTGGAATTACCGCTCTAGCGAATTCAAGTACAGGATGATACACGAAGCAATAGCTTCCTCCCCTTCAAAGACGTGACAGCTAAGTGAAATTGGCTTTAATAATTTTAGACAGGCTGTTAATTGATTCAGTTTCACATCATCAAAAACCACTTTTCTGATATCCTGGATGCCCTCATTTATGTCACACCTTCTATGAATTGACATAGACCGTAAAGGTTCCCCAAAACTCTTTTATGAAGCACGTAGATCCCCAGCGAGTTTTGATAGATAGTTCTGGGTTGATAGTTTTGACAAGAAGTCCAATCTGCTTTTTGTTAAGGACAACTTGAGCCATGTGATGAGACCTGACAAATGTGATGATCTTAAAGATATTATTGACACGTTGGTCTAAGCTTTTCATGGTATCTTGAACATGTAGATTCAAGATGTGAGGGATGCACCCAATGGTTTGATGATGGAGATATTTTGCTTCAACAACGAGGTAGCAAGTTTATTTATAATAGGATTATCAAGGCAAATCGCGTCAATCCCTATCATTGCATTTTGTTTCCAGTCGTAGTTGGGCACTAAACCTTAGCAACTCGTTTCATTTCATCATCTACAAACTGCGCAGTGTGCCATTTGTCGCCAGTTTCTACTGATTCGAGGAAGAGAGCTTTCTCAGTGACAAGGACACTGTTAACAATGTGTTGACGTCTAATATTTTTCCATCCATCGGAATAAAGAGTTTTGGCTGTTTTGCATCTCTGAATTTCCAATTTAATGTCAAGCGTGCTTTCAGCAAAGCATTCATTCTGGTATTTGATTTGCACTTTGCGATCCAAAATTTTCTTCATAGCTGGATTTGTAGCTCTTATCGCCTCTGCAAAATATTCATTTTTGACCAAAGTAAATGTATATTGCAGGCATAAAATTCAAAAGCTCAAGCTTTATCGCAGGCTTCCCGGTGTTTCATGGCCACTTTTTGGATACAAGTAAGTTTTGGTTGTTACGCCACTTTGATTACATAAGGAAGAGGGAGAGAACATTAACAAACAAGGGGATTCGGAACAAAAGACCCAGAATTATTGGCAAGCGATGATATTCCAGCCAAGGCGTTTGAATGTACTGGAACTTGATTAGAGCCACCTTCGTCAGAACTGATGGAATCAATGCCAACATCTTCAGGTTCTGCACTATTGCCTCCTTCACGTAAGTTCTTCTTAATTCGCTTCTTTGTTGCAGCAGTGAATTCTTATGGATGGATGATTTCTGTACATCATAATAATCACAGATGTCAATTGGTGCCTTTTCAGATAGTGCGAGGTGATGCATTTGGCGACAAGTATTTTTGACTAATGAACATCCGCAATGCTTGCAGAACGCTTTGGTAATACGATTACCATTAACGATGATTTCTTTTTATACCCACTCTTTGTTGACAGGGTCTAGCTTTCATGGTATTTCTTAGGCTACAGACGACAATGCCTGAAAGGATGGAAAAGAGTTTAATTTATATCCCATGGCATATCCGACTAAAGTCAGAACCCGTGATAAAAAAATCTAAGCTAAATTAGAAGCAATTACGAAAATTTTTGCCGTGCAAATCGTACAAATACTTCGAACATTTTTATGTTGACAATCATATAGCTGCTGGAATCATTCAAAATTGACACCTAAAAACCTTTAATTAGTTTCAAATACGTAGCAGAAGCAAGTTGCCTTTTTTTCATTTTGCTGGAATATGTGTGGTAAAAGCCCATCGCATAGTTACATCTTAAGAAAACTTGACACCAATTTCATTTGTGTTAACTACTTAGAATATTTAATAATTAGACTTTCAAATTAAATAGGCTATATGAAAATATTTTTTCTTGCGTTTTGTTACTGAACTAAGATACCGAGTTATCAACTAAAGCTGCACGTGAGCTCTGTGGACCCAGTAGCCCAAATCAGACATTCAAACCAATTAATATTTGATTGATCTAACGCTAAGACTGACGTAATGACTTTTCTGATCAGTTGCTAATAAATATTTTTTTCAAAAGGCTGAAGTTCATAAAATTTTAAAATCACGGAAGCCAAAGCGAGGAGATTTACGGTTTTCGGGACTTCAAACCACCAGCGAAAATTCTTGTAAAGAAAAAAAAAAATCAAAATTGCTTTCACGTGTGTTTCGATGATTCTGCAAGATTTGGAGAGTTGAAAAATTGTCTTTAAACTATAACATATTTTTTTCAAGTGCTATCCTATTAATCCCATTTAGTACCAACCCCATAGAAGTTGAAAGTTATCTACAAGGAACTATTTTTGAAGGGATGTAATCGAATTCGGAAAAGGTAAATTGAATTCGATGAAAAGACAACATAATCCAACCCTTGCAGAAGAAATAAAGCATCCCACCAGTCCCGTCTTTTCAACTATTGTTGGGGGGGGAGAATGGATTAGGTAAAAGCATGAAAATGTCTCCGGCTTACAGGGATAAAACTGTGCCAAAAATTTTGAATCATGTTAGTTGTATTTTATTATTATTGCACTTCTGAGAGGGGTTGAAAATTCTTTTACTAATTACTAATTGTTCAAGCATTAGAAGTTGTAAAGGTAGGCCTAGATATTTAAACAAATTTACTAGGCTATCCCTAATTTGAGCAGAATATATTTTCCGTAAAATTTTCTTCCCTTGCTTCATTGCTTCCTTTTTTTTAAAACGATTTTTTATTCAACCACAGATTGTACGAATACCTTTAATCATTGGTACATCATTTCTTTTTGAAGCTGTCTGAGTTAAAAATTTAGCTTCAGAAACCTTTTTACATTACATACAATAAATCTCCATTTATTACAGATTTAAATTATTAAACAAATTTAAATTATTAGACATATAAATAAACATTAACAGACGTCCAGGTTCTCAAGAAAGTCTCAAGAATAGTAAATAGCAGGCAATAAAATTTCTCGAGCTTGACTATTTTTAAGATTTGGAATTTTATTCAGAAAAATCAGCTTCAAATAAATGGCAGATATTGTAGAAATAACTGAAAGTTGTTTACAACAAAAATCGTCAAGGTACATTCGTCAAGTTAATTCGTCAAGATATTCGCCAAGCTAAAAAATAAGCTATCACGTTGCACAAATCATGAATTATGCGCAGCACCAAAACTATTTGATGTAAAAGCTGTTGGTAAAAAACATGAACTATAAAATAAGACAAATAATCATCTTAATAATAAAATATGACTTGAAGATAATCTAATTGAGTTAGAGCGTAATGCAAAGATGATAAGAAACCCTACAGATTTAGTACTATTCCATATTTAAAAACAGGGATAGAAAATGAAATCAAAGAAAAGAGTAACATTATTTCAGTTTTAAAACTTCAATTTAATAGTGTACGAAATAAAGATAAAAAGAACTTTAAAAAATTTTAAAATTAAAACAGATTTCCTATGCTGGGAATTATAATAAAGTTAAGAAAAAATTAAAAAGTTATTTTAATAACCTATTAGATATATGTAAAAAATATATGTTAATTAAAATCGACAATTCATTCGAGATGTAAAGGGTAGAGAGAGTGCTAAAAAAGAATGAAATATTGATATTTCAAATTTATTTATGAATAAGAATAAAATACGAGGTGTTCCAGATATCCCAGAGTATACATTTAAAGAAGAAGAACACGGTAATAATCCAAGTATTCAATGGATTAGAGATAATTCCTTTACAGATAATATTTCAATGAATGCAAATTGAGCTGACTGTGGATCACATGTTGACTCTGTTGTTAGAGATTTCAAAAATAGAATGAAAGGTGGGGAAAATTACAGAGTTCAATTTACAACACGTGTAATATTTTATTCTCAGGAGGATAATGAAGAAATTGAACCTATCCATTATCATAGCTACTCCTGGGTTTTAAATAAAAATAGTGACTTCAATTAAAGCCACCTAAATAGTAATCGCAGGAGTATACATACATTAGTCATAGAAAATACACCCAGATCAGGCTTACAATTTGAAAGATTCGATGGAATAGATCATAGAATGAAAAGACTACCAAGTCATATGGGATGAATTTATAAAGAACTAACCTAAATTTGTAAAAAAAAAATATAAAAAAACATGTATTGAAATAAAAATAATGATAGTAAATGCTTTCTTTGGTCAATACTCGTTTATCTTCACCAGCGAAGGATAGAAATGTTGATAAACTATCAAAATATAAATCCCATGAAAATGAAATCAACTTTAAAGGGATTACTGATTGTAAGGTTGCCCCTACTAGCAGGGCTAATAAATTAGGTAGCGTGATACAAACTGAGACGTTGGGTAAGAATCGGTACTCAGAATTCAGTGACAACTGATTTTATTTATAAAATAAGATAAAAGGAAAAATATTCTAATTCTATCTATGTTGACTATTTCCAAACCTCTTCTAAGGTCAAATGATCTACTTGTTCAAATTCACCAATGTATACCGAAAAGAAAAAGATTAAGTTAATCCTAAGCTAACGAATGTTTGAACTTAAAGGGGTTACACTTGAACAGCTAGTCAAGGCTTGAGTTCTGGGTTATAAAAATCCTTTAGTTCAAGCTATTTTTGAGCTAAGCTAAGAATAACCGTACTTGCTTTTAATTCAACCTTCATTAACCCAAACCAAGAGATTCTTTTATTATTTCTTGAAAGGGTTGTGTATTCCTTTGACCTTTATTAAGCCTTAATTTTAGTATGGAAACTTAATTGAAAATATCTGGACATAAAGGTTTAGAAATTCTTAGGCTGGTAATCTTGTTCCCCTTTTTCCCCTAACCTGTTTGTATAAACATTGAGGTCACCTTTGTATAAATATGCAGTCCGGGATTAACGAAATGAAAGAGTGATTAAAAGGGGAACGGTGTGTTCCTCTTCATATAAACGTCTGAAGATTGCACAAAGGGAGGGGGGGGGGTTAAGTAATGTTATTGTCCGATAATTCCCATTTCCGAATATAAGGTCTTTATAAAGTCAAGCTAAGTCTCAAGGGACTCTAGGTTCAAAAGGGGAAGCCCAAATGGCTCTCCTAGCTTTCTTTTCTTGGTTGAGGTTTTCTATCCTCCTTAAACTCTCAGTTATTCAAAGCTTAAATTTCTGAGAAGAAATTAAATTTGACTTATTGTAACCTTTAAAAAATGCTGTTTTGTCCAAATGGCTCAAGCCTTGTTTAGGTGAAAATACGAATGAAACTATAAGTCCCAAAATCATCAATTTCTCTTATATACGTATTAAAATTATTTCCAAGTGACAGAAAGCCCTTTAGAGGTTTTTTTTCTTCTTATTTTAACCTTTATCTTCAAACTTTTATTCCCAAGGAGAATTTCAGACAAACAGTGGGAACTTATCGTTATTACAAATTAAACACTTACTCTTTGTTCGATATCGAAAAAAAGACTACCTCGTTTTTGTTCCTCAATCCCTATTTTAAGTTCTCTCTCTTTTGTTCTTCTTTCCTGTTATTGGTCAGAGACCAGTTTGATGTCATCCTAATAATAGTTCTTTGTTCAAAAAGTTAGTATACGCTTTCTCTATTAAAAACCCTGGTTTTGTTCATTTGATTCAAATCGCATAATATCTTTTGTCGTTGACCCCTCGAGTTTGAAGCGACCGTCCGCTATTTGTATTTGCATTTTATGGTCCTTGTTGGATCAAGGGTACAATTTTTCAAAATCTAGCTAATGTTGTTTGTTTCCTTACACAAAGAAAATTAATGCTTCGTTACTCTTATCATTACGCAAAAGTCATACTTTGCTATCTTTACAATTTAGTCAGGTTATGATGTATCTTTACAATTTAGTCAGGTTATGATGGTTTTCCCACATTTTTACAACCTCCCACACTTAAAATTCTTAGTAAAGCTATTTTTTCTTAATGAAACTATAACTTGCTAAGAATCAATTTAGTTCAATCTCTTCCTGTTCTACATTCATCCTAATGATAGTTCCTTGTTCAAAAGATTGGTTTCCGCTTTCTCTATTAAAAAACCCTGTTTTTGATCATGTGATTCAAATCGCGTAATATCTTTGTCGTTGACCCCTCGAGTTTGAAACGGCAGTCTGGTATTTGTTTATGCATTTTATGGTCCTTGTTGAGTCAAGGGTACAATTGTTCAAAATCTAGCTAATGTTGTATGTTTCCTTACACAAAGAAATTTAATACTTCGTTACTCTTATCATTACGCAAAAGTCATACTTCGCTATCTTTACAATTTAGTCAGGTTATGATGGCTTTCCCACATTTTTACAACCTCCCACACTTAAAATTCTTAGTACAGTTATTTTATCTTAATGAAACTATAACTTGCTAAAAATTAATTTAGTTCAATCTCCTCTTGTTCTACATTTACGTGGAATCCTTGAGACTTTTGTTTCATATAGTAACTATAGTTTTCTCAATGTTTTAAATACAATTCAAATATAGACTAGTCGTAATACGAATAAAATTAGATTAAGGGTATTGAAAAAAAATGTCCAATAGCTAGCCGTTTTCCTTCCTTTTCCTTCCTTTAAGGAAATGTGCATTTTTCTTAGCTCAGCTCTGCCAATCTGCGTCTTGGTGTTGTTCTGGAAATATATAGAGATTAAATCTTCAAATTCTTTGCTCCATTCGTTTTTTATACCAGCTATGGAGAGGTTTCCTTCTAGGCTAATTATCGATATATTTAAAGGTGCCATTTCCTTTGTAATCTGTCCCCTATACATACTGTTTATCTTTAACATTTTTGCAGTTAGAGAACATTCTTCTGGCAATTTCACTATTGAGTTGCCTTTTATATATGTGAATTTACTGTTTTTCTCTGTTTTACATTCGAAATGTATTCTTATTTCTTCTTTGAAAGGAGATGTGATTATATACTTTTCCCTTCCAATTCTTTGGATTAATATTTTATTTTTCTTTATAATTTTGGTTTGACGCTCTTTATCAATTAATGCATTATTTTCTATATAGTTTGCTAAACTGCAGGAGTTCAATTGTGTGCTTCTAATAATAAATTGGTGGTTGTACAATAGTGGTATACTCTTTAAATTACATCCTTTTTCTATATTGTCATCTTCTAAAAAATATCTCGTTTGATCTTTACTTAACCCAAAAAATTTTAACTCATTTTCTATTTGAAAGAAATACGAAGTGTTTGACACTGGGAACAGAATGTTGAACATTTCGAATATTCTGAACCCATCTTGCTTATTTGATATAGAAAAATCACAAATAACCAACAATTTCAATTGTTGTGTCGCTAAATTGCAGCTAGTCAATTTATAAAGTTCCAGTAAGCCGTAACGTCTGTAATTTACCGATATTCTATAACCTATTGGTAGTGAATTTTCAATTTTGAAAATTGTCCTAAGCATGTCTGCCGGATCTGTGACAATGAATGGGAAACTTTTATTTTCTGCTTGAAGAATAGAAAGGATTACTGTTTCTGTTTTCTTTACTAACCTTTTTATTTGAATTAAACCTTTTGTCACTTCCTTGTTTATCTTTTTAAGTTGTCTTATATTTATTAACCGTCGTTTATAAGTTTTCAACTGGTGTAACAAAAGGACGTTTTTATATAATTCCGTTAACACTAGATAGGATCTCCTATAAGAATAATTTTCTGATGAACTTTATTGAATGACTCTTTTTTTCTTTTCTTTTTTATACATATTTGTCAGCTGACAAATACCTCTTGAACGAGATTAGATATTCATTCATATTCAGAACAAAAATCCTCTCAATCATCCGTGCTAGTGACTCCTGTTTCATAGTCCTAGTCGTTTCATATTCCTAGTCTTTCCGTGCTAGTGACCTTCATAGTCCTAGTCTTGTCCGTGCTAGTGACTCCTGTTTCATAGTCCTAGTCTTTCCGTACTAGTGACCTTCATAGTCCTAGTCTTGTCCGTACTAGTGACTCCTGTTTCATAATCCTAGTCTTTCCGTGCTAGTGACCTTCATAGTCCTAGTCTTGTCCGTGCTAGTGACTCCTGTTTTATAGTCCTAGTCTTTCTGTGATAGTGTCCTTCATAGTCCTCGTCTTGTCCGTGCTAGTTAATCCTGGTTCATAGTCCCAGTCTTTCCATGCTAGTGACCTTCATTGTCCTAGTTTTGTTCATGTTAGTGAACCTTGGTCACACTAAATTTAATACTAACGGTTAACCTATATCTACAAAACTACGGAATCTGGGTTTGTGCCTACCGGTGGTTCCATAACCATTGCTCGGAGGCCGAAGTACCTTCGGCAATATTGCCTTAAAGTTTTTCTTAGGGTTGGTGCATAGGTGTTGGAGCTAAACAATATTTTGCTTTGTGACCTATTTTACCACAGCGGATAAAAGTTGGAGGTTTTTCACATTCCGATTGTCTATGTGGACCCTCGCAAGTCCAGAATTTTATGCAAGCATTTTTTCCTTTACTGAATTCATACCTGGAATAATTATCCCTAGTTGGTCCTGAAATATCTTTCTTTCCGCAGTTCGAACATTTCTTTGGGTTATTTTTATAATTTCCTATGTTTTGAAATTCTACTCTGGAGTTATCTCTTTGTTCTCCAGGGGAGGTCTTGTCTCCTAAGTCAACCACTGTTGCTCCCAAAGACATGTCTGAGAAGTCCCTATACATTAAATCAGTCAATTCAAATCTCTTTTCGACAAATAGGTTTTGAAGCCTACTTGTTACCGTGGAATCTCTATATTGCCCTTCTAGAGCGTTTATTCTAGACTGTGCGTCTTGTAGTGCAATTTCTAACTCTTTGATTTTGTTTTCATTTGAACTCATGATTGTTCTATCCTTATAAAGTCTTAATGCGAGAAATATTTTGAACCTTTAAATTGTTTTAAACTACTAAAATGAGCTAGGTTATAAATTGAGTAAGAATTAGCTCAATATCTTGATTTAAATTAACCCTCAAGGATAATATTGTAATTACACTTTTGAAGATGATTAAACTATAACACTAGTGTTTAAAAGGATTTAAGCAAGCTACAGATGATACGGACACTAGAACTTGTAGCAAAGAGAAAGAAAAGGAGAAGAAAGAATGAATCTTTGGAAGATAAAAGATAAAATTCTGTCTGAGCTTCCCCCTTAGGTTAAAATTTCCTTTAATGAACACTTTTCTAAACTTTTCTGTCCTGGATAGGTTTGGAAACTGAACACACACCTTCTTGTGAGGACCAGAGGACTAAATTTCACCAAATTTTGTGAATTTAATTAATCCTCCCCCGCCGAAACGAAAATTGCACCAAACTTGAGTACCTCTGGCACCAGTTGTAAGGTTGCCCCTACTAGCAGGGCTAATAAATTTGGTAGCGTGATACAAACTGAGGCGTTGGGTAAGAAATGGTACTCAGAATTCAGTGACAACTGATTTTACTTATAAAATAAGATAAAAGGAAAATTATTCTAATTCTATCTATGTTGACTATTTCCAAACTTCTTCTAAGGTCAAATGATCTACTTGTTCAAATCCACCAATACATACCGAAAAGAAAAAGATCAAGTTAATCCTAAGCTAACGAATGTTTCAACTTAAAGGGGTTACACTTGATCAGCTAGTCAGGGCTTGAGTTCTGGATTACAAAAATCCTTAAGTTCAAGCTATTTTTGAGCTAAGCTAAGAATAACCGTACTTGCTTTTAATTCAACCTTCATTAACCCAAAACAAGAGATTCTTTTATTATTTCTTGAAAAGGTTGTGTATTCCTTTGGTCTTTCTTAGGTCTTAATTTTAGTGGGAAAACTAAATTGAAAATTTCTGGACATAAAGGTTTAGAAATTTTGAGGCTGGTTATATTTTTCCCCCTTTCTCATTAGCCTGCTTCTATAAACATTGAGGTCACTTTTGTAAAAACATGCAGTCCGGGGTTAACAAAATGAAAGAGTGATTAAAAGGGGAACGGTGTGTTCCTCTTCGTATAAACGTCTGAAGATTGCACAAAGGGGGGGGGGGGTTAAGTAATGTTATTTTCCAATAATTCCAATTTTCGGATATAAGGTCTTTAGAAAGTCAAGCTAAGTCTCAAGGGACTCTAGGCTGAAAAGGGGAAGCCCAAATGGCTCTCCTAGCTTTCTCTTCTTGGTTGAGGTTTTCTTTCCTCCTTAAACTCTCAGTTATTCAAAGCTTACATTTCTGGGAAGAAATTCAATTTGGCTTATTCTAACCTTAAAAAATGCTGTTTTGTCCAAATGGCTCAAGCCTTGTTTAGGTGGAAATATGAATGAAACTATAAGTCCCAAAATCATCAATTTCTCTTATATACGTTTTAAAATTATCTCCAAGTGACAGAAAGCCTTTTAGAGGTTTTTTTCTCCTTATTTTAACCTTTATCTTCAAACTTTTATCCCCAAGGAGAATTTCATACAGACATTGGTGGCTTATCGTTATTACAAAGTAAACATTTACTCTTTGTTCGATTTCCAAAAAAAGACTACCCTGTTTTCATTCCTCAATCCCTATTTTAAGTTCTCTCTATTTTGTTCTTCTTTCCTGTTATTGGTCAGAGACCAGTTTGATATCATCCTAATAATAGTTCTTTGTTCAAAAAGTTAGTATCCGCTTTCTCTATTAAAAACCCTGTTTTTGGTCATGTGATTTAAATCGCATAATATCTTTTGTCGTTGACCCCTCGAGTTTGAAGCGGCAGTCCGCTATTTGTATTTGCATTTTATGGTCCTTGTTGGATCAAGGGTACAATTGTTCAAAATCTAGCTAATGTTGTTTGTTTCCTTACACAAAGAAAATTAATGCTTCGTTACTCCTATCATTACGCAAAAGTCATACTTTGCTATCTTTACAATTTAGTCAGGTTATGATGTATCTTTACATTTTAGTCAGGTTATGATGTCTTTTCCACATTTTTACATGACTTTCCTATGGATATTGAAGATATTTATAAATTTGAAAACAAATGTAGTATTAAAAATAGTTGATTTGAAATAAGAAAAAATAAAGTGGTTAGAGCTCATATTCCTAAAACAAAGATCAATGGAAAAACTGCTAGGCGTGCGATTAAGTTGCTCTATTTCGATTATCATTATGCTTTAATTAAATATTTAAGTAGATTATTTGCATCCCAAATATCAAAAACTAAATGGAAAATTCGTCAATGTACATTCTGTGGAAGACGCTTTAATAAACAAGACACATTTGAAAAGCATAATAAAAAAGAAAACTGTGAAGATCCCGACATCATTCTGCCAGAACCAGGATCTAAAATTGAATTTGAAAGTACAGCTAAACAAATGAAGGTACCATATTGCATAATAGACGATTTTGAATTGTATAATGAAGTATTTAGTCAAAAGAAAGGTAAAAATATAGTATAAGATCAAAAGCCTTTTTCTTAAGGATTCTAAGTATGTTGTTCTTTCGATACAACTCAAAATAAATATTACGAATACTTTGATGAAGATGCTAGCGGACATTTTGTAACTACCATAACAGAATTGTGTACATAAATAGCCAGTGAGTATGATTACAGACATATAGATCATGGTTGTACACAAAAACAAGTAAAAGAAAAATGGATTCATAAAAGTAATAAAATGTGTCATTTTTGTGAAAAAGGAATAGTAGATAATAATTTTCATTTAGATCACGACCATATGACGGGTAATATACGTGTATAGACACATGCTAAATGTAATAAAATATTTAAAATTCCTAAATCATCAATCAATCAATCATTCTATTTATGACCCATCACAAAAATCTGATCAGAGCCCAGAAAAAGGCAGAGTAAAAATAAAGAAAAACAAAAAAAGAAAAACAGAAAAAAAAACACACACAACTACAAACAAGGGATAAACAGAAATGACCAAAAATGTGAAGACTTCTGGCATTCAGTAGAGAAATCACAAATACGCTTCTCAATAACCAGCTGGGTTTACCAATTGATACTTTCTTTGCAGAAAAGAGTTACTTGTCCCAGTTGGAAGTTGAATTAAATACTTTGCAAATTTAAAATAAAGGCGATGAACTTGCTTTCTCTTATCACAATTAAAAAAAGACCAAACAGGAGAAAGGGTAAGTAAGTGAGGAACTTATATTATAGGAACTTCGGCTATTATATAACTAAGAATGGCGATCTCTGCTCATATTTGACACGTTTGAATCCAGGGAGGCATACGCAGCACGGATCTTACTAGCATAGTTTTTTATTGCCAGGTTTACAGTTTCTTTCAGGTTTGCTCCAATAGGCATGCCCTGGTAAGTAAGGCTAATAGCTAAAGGAACCTCAGAGCCGGATATATTTATTGAATTTCTATTCCATTTATAGTTGAATGGTAGAATAACTTTTTTATCAGTATTAAAGCTCAAACCAATATCTTCGTACTCATCTTGGAGAAGTTCAAAAGTTGAAGAGCATCCTTTGAAAGTGCAGGAAAAGTTAATTAGGTCATCCGCAAACGTAACTAACGAAAGATCAACTCCTCTAAAGATAAATATACAGTTCAACTTATCCTGAGCACCGGTAACACAATTATTAAACAAAACTGGAGAAGTCAGAGCTTTTTGGCATACACCTTTCTGAATTGGAAATAGTTGACTACCATCTTTAATTCCAGCCTTCAGATTTCTATACATGCATCTTAAACAAGTAATTATCGCAGCATCAGTACCTTTCAAATGGGCCTCAAGCAAAACCCGCGCAAATATACAAGATTCAAGGACTCTTGTAACATCGAGTGCACAAAAGACTAGGAAATCACCTCTTTCTTCAATATCCTTCAGCACATTCATAAGCAGAAAGAGAGCGTGTTCTCTACCTAAGCCTCGCTGCAATGGGCTAGATGTTGGATTGATAAATTAGTTCGGGTTTGAAAACTAATACATACTGAAATTAAACTTTTTGATTACGTTGGCCCAAGAAAATCTGCCTCTTCATTTGTTTACACTGCATTATTCATTCTATAAAAACATAGCTATAAAAGTTCATTACCAAAAAAAAATCTAAAAAAAAGGCTCATAAAAGGGAAGTTTTGGATACTCAACTAATGAACAAGTTTCGTATATCTAAAATTCAGAGATAGACCAAATATTCTTTTTTAAAGTATTTGAATTGTTTTGGGACAAACTAAATTGAGACCAAGCTGAAGAAGAAACAAAAATCTCGAGCTTAGCTAAAATTCATTATCTATTGTATATTAAAATATTCGTGTCAACTAAAAATTTAAAAACAAATTAGTGGCAGAGGCCAATCTGTTTTTGTTTAAGAAGTTCTATATTTCTATATTTAAGAATAAACATATAAGTTCTATACTTTTATTCTATATTTCATGTTTTTCGTAGTTTCACCCAGAAAGAGTATAAATAGAAAATAATCGGTATACCTTATAACAAAATCAAAGCGAGAATTAAGAAAATAAATCGAATTCTATGGAGCTCGGAAGTCTTGAAATTGGCAATATTTCATTCGTCGTTATACTTAAAAATAAGCTAGTCAAATAAAAATCTGCATCTACAAGTCTGTGTTAGAAACTGGTACATTACCATTTTTGTGTCGTTTCGTGTTTTATATGCCTCGTTTATGTTTTTTCTTAATACAAGCTTCGTCCAAACAAGTTGATTAATTGGGTAATTATTGGTGGATTTTATCATCCTGAAAGAAATAAAATTACAGTTATTACACAGCTGAAGAATACGAAAACAAAATTTGAAACAAGAGAATATGCATTGTATATTATATTGTTTAGAGTTGCTCCAATTTTCCTTATTTGCCTTCGCTTGGTTAATATAATTTTTTATTTTACTTTCATCTTATTTTAGCCGAAAAAATCAGGCAAAAGTAGCAAACTCAGGGAAAATTTCTTCAACATCATGTATCAAGAAGTTGTTCATTCAGAAAACTCAATCGGCAACACTGCATAATACTGTTCTCTGTTTCTGTTTATTTAACTTCGTTTGCTTTATTGATGACTTTCAGAATTTTTTGTTTATTGATGACTACCGAAAGTGAATGATGAAGATACTGTAAGCAACCTTAAGCTTAGAGATCTCTAATTTTGTAAGGTCGTTGAGTGGAGGAGATGCCGTAGCCACTCGTTGCAGTTAATTCTGTAGGAGTATGATAAAAAAAAGATGCTACGGGGGGAAAGACCAAAATGACAGTAGTACTATCATTCGGCTTTTTATTAGGCTATAATTGAGTTGGGAGGGTTACTGAAATTATTTTTCCCCAGGTACCACCAATCCTAAAAATAATTCTACTTGAAACAACTTGGAAGGTTTATACACTTCTCCCGAAACTATTTGAATAATTCTATAAAATCACAGTTTTTCATAATCAGACTTTTAAAATTAAAGTTTGAGAAATTTTCAATACAACTTAATGTCGGCTGAGGTAGAGGTATATGCAAAAGCCAAGCATTCTAATGAAGGGGTGACAGTAATCATATTTCAGGTTAATTTGACTTATTTAATGTATATTCATTTTCCTGGCTTTCATGCCAACAAATCTTTTTTTTCGACGTGTTTTTATTCCTTTTATTTTCCTTTTTTCAGGCATCTTTTGCTGCATAAGACCATTGAAAATGCTTTGTTAAGGAATTCATAAATATCCACTAAAACAAACAAATAATGAGGAGCAAAGAAAACTCATCGAAGCCCAACATATTCAAAGCCACAGTTGAAGAAAAAATGAAGACGTATGCTTTGCTATCGTTGAAGCTTCATGAAGGCTGATTGAACTTAAGCTATTTATGTTTTATGAACAAATCCTGACGAAGTTTTTTTATTTTTCTAGCTTTATTTCGTAATAAACGATTCTGTTAAGAACAATTTGTATTCGCTCCACAATGAACTGGGGAATATAAGGAAAATTGGTTTGTTAAATAATATAATCAGAAAGACCTTTAACAGTGGAGAACAAATGAAATTATATTATAAATCTACTGGGCAACTATTTATTTGAGCTGTTGGTCTTCTTTTCTGGATGCAACTTCAAGCTCCCCCCCCCCTCACTCCAGAAAATCAAGAATAAATAAATCTACAGCTTTCGAAAAGGAAAATGATGAACGGATAACTTTGAGTTACAATATCTAGTCTCTCCTCATCATAGGATATTACGTAATCTGTTACTTTATATACCTCAGTCAGTGTTATTTGTCACCAAAAACAAATGAGAAATTTGACTCCTAAGCGGAAATTTAATTCATATTTTTAAAAGGAAAGGCTCGAGTCATAATTACGCAAGAGATTTCTCAAAAAAAGATGGTTATTTCAAACTGCAGAAAGGGTTGTTAATTTTGAATGAGAAATAATTTTATAAATCTTAAAGACTTTGGCGTAACGAGCGAGAGTTATGGAAGGGGGTAGACCCATCCTCGCTCTTTTAAGGTTTAATTTTGTTCCCAACTTTCACTTTTAAAATACATTTTTATTTAAAATTTTTCTATAATTCTAAACTAAAATAAAATGCTATATAGAGCATAACCGGTCAAACTAGGGCACGAAGGCCATACTTTGACAGCCATTTAATTGAGCATCGTTGAGAAGTCCAATAATCATGAGGTAATTATGATTTTGCTCCGACTCGTGGCAAGTGATTGCTCATTGGAAATGTCTCTTCTGTCTGATGATAGCACTCCACGTTTTGAGATGAATAGGAGCATTTTTCTCGGGGCACAATTAGCCAAAGCAAGGCCATTGTCTATTTTTTTGTAAGACAAGGATTCTGAATTTCTCAGAAAAACTTTATTTGGGAACTAAATTGAATTCAACGCTTCTGTGGTAAGACGCATAAATTATGAGTCAGAGAAGAAAGGGCTTCCAAATGAGCTACTAGTCAAGCAAATATGGTTAGTTACCAAAAATAGCATCTGACCCTTAGAATCTCCTCTGCTCTGATCTAATTGTGATTGTGCTTGGACTTGTGGCAATTGACAGCCCATTTAAAATGTATGATCTGTCTGGTGATAGCACTCCACGTTCTGAGATGAATAGGAACCTTGTTCTTATTCTTTGATCTTGTAGATAGAATTTTAAGACCAGGGCGAAAAAAATTGTTTTGTTAAATAAGAAAATCACAAAGAGCTGTAATACTTGGAGAAAATATTGGATTTTATGATAAATCCAAAGGCTATTTTTTTATTAATAAAAGCACTGTAGAGGGCATAACAAGCAAAAACAAGGCCATCGCCTGCTTTTTTGTAAGACAAGCAATTTGAATTTCTCAGCAAAATTTCATTTGGGAACTAAATTGAATTCAAGACGTTTAAACGAGGTAAGACGCATTTATTACGAATCAGAGAAAAAACGGATTTAAAACGAGCTACTAGTTAATCAGACATAGTTTAGTCCCAAAAAAAATATCTCATCCCTTAGAATCTACTCTGCTCTGAGCTAATTGTGATTACGCTCCGACTTGTGACATCTCATTTGAAATATCTCATCTGTCTGATGATAGCACTCCACATTTTGACATGAATAGGAATCTTTTTCTCATTTTTTTTTTTTTTTTACCTTAAAGATGGAATTTTAAGACAAATCGCACTGGTTGTATAAGAAAGTCACAAAGAGCTGCAGCAATGGAAAAAATATTGATTTACATGATAAATGTAGGGGCTATTGTTTTTCACTTAATAAAAACACTGTATAGGGCATAATTAGCCAAAACAAGGCCATCGCAGCTTTTTTGTAAGACAAGGATTTTAAATTTTCTCAGAAAAACTTTATTTGGGAACTAAATTGAATTCTAGACTTCTAAGCACGGTTAGACGTATATACTATGAATCAGAGAAAAAGGGGCTTTCAAATGAGCTGCTATTCAAGCAAATATGGTTTAGTCCCGATAAATAGTGTCTTACCCCTTAGAATCTCCACTGCTCTGAGCTAATTGTGATTGCACTCCGACTTGTGGTGAGTGACAGCTCATCTGAAACGTCTCATCTGTCTGATGATAGCACTCTACGTTTTCACATGAATAGGAATTTTGTTCTCATTCATTGACCTTAAAGATGGAATTGTAAGACCAGGGCGATAAAAAAATCGCCCTGGTTAAATAAGAAAGTCACAAAGAGCTTCAAGACTTTGAAACGCAGTAAGACGTATATATTATGAATCAGAGAAACAAGGGCTTTAAAATGAGCTACTAGTCAAGCAGATATGGTTTAGTCCCAAAAAATAGTGTCTGACACCTTAGAATCTCCCCTGCTCTGAGCTAATTGTGATTGTACTCCGACTTGTGGTAAGTGACTGCTTATTTGAAATGTCTCATCTGTCTGATGATAGCACTCACGTTTTGACATGAATAGGAACTTTTTTCTCATTTGTTGACCTTAAAGATGGAATTTTAAGACCAGGGCGATAAAAAAATCGCCCTGGTTAAATAAGAAAGTCCCAAAGAGCTGCTGCAATAGAGAAAATATTGAATTTTATGATAAATCCAAGTGTTATTGTTTTTACTTAATAGAAACACTGTATAGGGCATAATAAGCCAAAGAAAGGCCATCCCCGCTTTTTTGTAAGACAAGGATTTTGTATTTCTAAGAAAATTTTTACTTGGGAACTAAATTGAATTCAACACTTTTAAACATGGTAAGGTTGAAACGAGATATATATTATGAATCAAAGAAAAAAGGGCTTTCAAATGAGCTACTAGTCAAGCTTATATGGTTTATTCCCAAAAAATAGTATCTGACCCCTTATAATTTCCTCTACTCTTAAGTAATTGTGCTATAGTATGTTTAATAGTTCGTTAGGTTATAGGAAACAAAATTTGGCAACACTTTAATCAATTTGAAAGATTGGGCGATCGGCAACGGGTGTTTTCTTCAAAATTGGGCAACACCGAACATAGGGCGATGGCCAGGGTGATGGGTGATGGTCTATTACTTCAGTTTGGTTTTGTTTTTACATCCTATTGTCTCTTGAACATTTTCAGCTTAGCAATGAAGTTTCTTAGTAGCCTCCAAAATACTAAAATCAATACAAATAGTCTGAATAAGTATCTTTTTTACATCGGGTTGTCTCTTGTATAATTTCAGTTTGGCAATGAAGTATTTTAATAGCCTCCAAAACACTGCAATCACTATAAATAGTCTGCATAAGCACGCGGAAAGGACAAAAGATTGTCTCTGTTGCACCAGAGTGTGTCTTTTTAATTTAAGTTTGGTAATGAGATATCTTAATGGCCTCTAAAATTCTGCAATCTTTGTAAACAGTCTGAATATACACTCATAAATGACAAAGGATTTTCTTTGTTACACCAGATTGTCTATCGTACAATTTCAGCTTGGCAATGACATTTCTTCATAACCTCTAAATGTTGCAATTACTGTAAATATTCCGAATAAGCATGCAAAAATGACAAAATATTGTCTCTGTTACACCAGAGTGTCTCTTTTTAATTTAGGTTTGGTAATAAAATATCTTAATAGCCTCTAAAATTCTGCAATCTTTGTAAACAGTCTGAATATACACTCATAATTGACAAAGGATTACCTTTGTTACACCAGATTGTCTATCGTACAATTTCAGCTTGGCAATGAAATATCTTCATAACCTCTAAATACTGCAATTACTATAAATATTCTGAATAAGCATGCAAAAATGACAAAATATTTTCTCTGTTGCACCAGAGTGTCTCTTTTTAATTTAAGTTTGGTAATGAGATATCTTAATAGCCTCTAAAATTCTGCAATCTTTGTAAACAGTCTGAATATACACTCATAATTGACAAAGGATTAACTTTGTCAGACCAGATTGTCTATCGTACAATTTCAGCTTGGCAATGAAATATCTTCATAACCTCCAAATACTGCAATTACTGTAAATATTCTGAATAAGCATGCAAAAAAGACAAAATATTGTCTCTGTTGCACCAGAGTGTCTCTTTTTAATTTAAGTTTGGTAATGAGATATCTTAATAGCCTCTAAAATTCTGCAATCTTTGTAAACAGTCTGAATATACACTCATAATTGACAAAGGATTAACTTTGTTAAACCAGATTGTCTATCGTACAATTTCAGCTTGGTAATTAAATATCTTTATAACCTCTAAATACTGCAATTACTGTAAATATTCTGAATAAGCATGCAAAAATGACAAAATATTGTCTCTGTTGCACCAGAGTGTCTCTTTTTAATTAAAGTTTGGTAATGAGATATCTTAATAGCCTCTAAAATTCTGCAATCTTTGTAAACAGTCTGAATATTCTGAAAAAAAGGCAGAGGAACTGAAAAAAAGTGCGGAACGACTTTATCCCTTTTTTTAAGATTGGTGTAAAATTGATATAACCTAGACCGCCTTTTCCAGTGTTCATTTCGAAAGATTGGTGCTAGGTTTGAAATGACCAGATGAACAATTTGACCTAAAACTAAACTCAGTAGACTTAAACGGACCATGTGCGTGTTGCGGCGCATGCCACGGCACGCGAAAAATTTGTTTGACTGTAGTACCGAAAATCGTTGTGTAGCACACAAATCTGGTCAGTTTTCGCAATCAAGGAACTGACTGTGGTATTCATCTGTGTTGCCGGGTGATGCACATTTGCGCCATTTGGGCGCTGTTTTGAGTTGATTGCGCATTGAATTTTTCAAATTGACGCATTGCGCCGATTTCTTGCATGTTACAAAAATTCAGCGCAAAGTGGATGCATTTTGCCTTCACAATAACATTGGAAAAAACTCAAAATCTTGAAGTCTAGTGTTTACTGACAACTTCTTCTGACAGATTCAGGAATCTGTCTATAAAGACAGACGGAACTTTCAGAACCCCGCAGGGATTCTCATATCGCATTCCATGCTCCATGACGACCTAAATTTTAAATTATCAAAGCGTGCATTATCCTTAGGATAAAAAACCAGATATGGGCAAGAGGTCAAATTTCGATAAAAAAAAAGTACAGAAAAGAGTGGGAAAAGCTGATCTTTGTTCAACATAGCTCAAGCAGCTCTTTCTGTCTTAAGCTTACCCATAAGCAGCTCCTTCGTCAAGAGAGAGTATTTTCTGTTATGAATCTTGTCAAGTAGAAAATTCGAAACAGGATGCAGCTTAAAATGCTTAACTCTACTGTGACCTTCCGACTTTGGCTATATTGCCAGGGAAAGTGCTGCAGGGACTTTGATCCTACACCTGCTAATAGATTTACCATTGATATGTATTGCATCAAAAAAACATCCAATGACAGTGAAAATGAAACTTTTTAGGAGATTTTGGGTGATATAGAAGGAAGGTTTGCTGTCCAACTTTGTTTTACTTTGAAAACGATCTTGGATACTAGGCAAAGGTAAATACAATATATGGTTAAAAAATATAGAAAACTAATTTGAAGTTCATTAAAAGGAAAACACAAATAAAATAATAATCGGAACTGTTGAAGGACCTTGCCAAGTAGAATTTTGTCTTAATGTATGTCTTTGGCTTCTGTTTCATGACAAAAATCTCAGAACATTGTCTTTGGCCTGCAATGTTAAAGATAGTTGCATTAATAATGGCCGGTCTAATTTATTATCTTTGACTTGGTCGTTCTAATTTATATTTTGAAAGCTACGAAACATTTTGTTCTCATATCTAAGTTTGAGAATTTACATCCTTTTTAAGCATAGAATTACAACGTCATAAAAACATTGTATAAAGAAGTAAACTTCGATGTCACTTACCTAAATGACATTTTGGAGAGATGTGACCTTCAAGGATCATGCTTCTCTTTAGTTTTACATTAAAAAATCATATCTATTAGTTATATTTGTCAAATGCACTTTTAGCTTCCACGTTTTTGTATAACTTCTCTATATTACAAGACCAATATACTGAGTACCTATTTCTTTTTTTAGTTCTTTAATCACAATTTCTACTGTTGATAGGGAATAATTCAGCATATCAGCCGGAAAATAATGTAAAATACCACCTTATATATTGGCAAGTATTTTTTTGTTTGTTAGATCTCCTTTAATTCCCGCTTTTATTTAATTCTCTGACATACCAGAGAACCTAGGAAAATATCTTTCTTATTAAGCCAGAAACTGAAAACAGAAAATTTCGACGACAAAAGCTCATGCAATCAGTCGAGAAATGCTTCCCTGTTTCAGATTTTGGAATATGGTGCCGAAATCTGTCAATGAAGACTAAATCCTACCAATTTGAGTTCTAGTATTCTGAAAAAGCAAATTTCACAGAATTTGCGCCTTTGTGGTAACTTTGTCTCTGAATTTTCTTTCTTTCTTTCTTTTTTTTTTTTTTTTGCATTCATCCCTGCACGTGTCTGTGACCCTACAAGGTAAGCGAAAATGCACCGATTTTTGCTTTCCTTGGTGCGCTATCTAATGTCAGGAACCTGCTTGCAATAGAGCCTGGCGAAGAAAAAGAATTCTACTAATTTTTTTTTTAAACATTTTCAAGAATTGGATATTACTAGCACAGTCACTGCAAGTGAAACCTGTAAGATAATGGAGTTTCTGATACCACTTATCAACAAGCTTCAAGAAGTCTGCACGACGGTGGGGACTGACTTAATTCAACTTCCACAGATTGTTGTTGTAGGAAGTCAGGTATGCTAATGTTTATAGAGTGGATCTGTTCGTAAATATTTATATTTCAGATAGGATTTCGAAATTCAATATGGGTAAAATTCTACTATAGCTACTTTTGGCTATCTTGCAAAGGGGTTAGGTTAGGAAAATGAACATATCACTAAGTTGTTTAAGAGTAATATGTTCCAAAAATACTTATTGATAACAATTCAAAGCTCAATTAGCCTATTAGGTAACTGCAATATAAACTGTTTTCCTACTGTTTCAAGTTTTTCAAATGCTTTCAACAAATATAGCACTGAATTTTGCAGTAAAATTCTACTTTAGCCACTTTTGGCTATCTTGAAGAGGGGTGAGGTTAGGAAGATGAATCTTACAGGGATGGGTCTACTGGCTAAAATATGTCCCAGGAAGGTATTTTGAAGTACCTACCTCCATTCCTCCCTCTATAGGGACCTGAAATTTCCCTACATGACAGGTCTTTACCTTTTGAAATTTTGACAAAACAACATTTTACCTTAATTTTCAGTTATAAGTTTCTTTTTCTCTGGCTTTAGTTCCAAAAATGCAATTCCTGTTATTTGAGTTGAATTTTAAGCTAAATCAATTTTTTTTTCCAAAATTTAGGAAATGTATTTGCATATCTTTAAAACCTTATAAATCAGGATTGAGCAAGGTTGTGAAACTGAAAACAATTTTATTGTACTTTATTTTAAGCATAAAATCTATTTTACAAGGTTTCACTTTTATAACACAGATTGGTATAATTTTAAGTATTTGTACTGCTGACAATGAAACATGTTAAGAAAATAATTCATTCTTTAAAATATTTATAAAGATCCTGGTTAATATATTATTCAAGGGCAGAACCTTTATCATCAAGTCTTTCCTCTAAAAATCCTTCTTTTTTCAACTTAAAAAAAAAAGTTTACAATAAACCCTATGCTAAAATGAAATTTGAAATTGCCACTATAATAAATTGTTTTTACATATAGCGTTCATTCCAGCCATTGTTAATTCTGTTTTTTTTAATGATCAGTGGCAAAAATACAAAATATTAATACAACCTAACCTAAGTTAGGTTCTATTAATATTTTGCATTTTTGCCACTGCTCATTAAAAAAACGGCTTTAACAATAGCCAGGATAGTGCTATCTATAAAACAACTTATCAGGCAATTTATAGTGGAAATTTCAAAAGATTTATGCATCGCATTTTAGCATGGGGTTTATTGTAAACTTTTTCTTTCAAGTTAGAAAAAGAAGGATTTTTAGAGGAAAGACTTGATGATAAAGGTTCTCCCCTTGGATAATATGTTAACTAGGAACATTATACATATTTTAAAGTAAAAATTGTTTTTTTAACATGTCTCCTTGTCAACAGTACCACCTCCAAATTTATACCCACATAATTTTAAAGGTCAGGACTGTCTAGAGAGAGAATGAGGAGAGGTAGGTACTTCAAAATACCTTCCCAGGACATACTTTATCCTGTAGATATAAGATATCCCTGAAAGTTTCATTTTCCTAACCAAACCCCTTTCTAAGATAGGTAAAAGTAGCTAAAGTAGAATTTTACCAAGTTTTGCAGCAATTAGAAACTTTGCCATCTACAATTCAGGGTATGTTCCAATTCAGGGCATATATTTGCACCTTGGGGTGGTGGGGGGGGGCAAATTTCATGGTAAATTTGCAGTGGACCATATAATTTAGCTAGGATGAAAGTTAAAACATTATTTGATGTTTTTTTTATGATCTTTTGTAATTCATGTAAAATACCTTTGGGGCCCCTTTAAGGGCTCAAGATGCAATTAGCCCCAGGAGCAATTATTAAATTATTGAAAGAGCATAAAAAAGGCATCAAATGATGATTTCACTGTTATCTTAGCTAAATTATATGGCCCACTAGAAAATTCCCAAAACTCAGGGATAGATCTACAGGCTAAAGTGTGTCCCAGGACATTATTTTGAAGTACCTACCTCAGTAATATTCTACTTAAGCTACTTTTGGCTATCTTGGAAAGGGGTTAGGTTAGGAAAATAAAACTTCCAGGGGTGGATCTAAAGGCTAAAGTATATCTCAGGAAGGTACTTTGACATCTTCTCCACACCTTCTCTCTCTAGAGGATCCTGAAATTTTTCCTTCCAAGATAGCTAAAAGTAACTAAAGTGGAATTTTACCTTCAATCTGTTCAGTGGTGGATCCAGGGGGATGGCTAGGGGGCGCGCACCCCCCTAAAGTTGTCTAAAGTAATGTAATTTACTTAATTAATGCAAGTTTGCATTAACTAAACTTGCTCCTAGCACAAGTTTATCAGATCAACCTATTTTGCACAAGCCAAGAGAAGAAACATGGTGGATGGAGAAATCATTTTGATTTTTGTATCCAACTTAGTTGTGGTAAATCAATGCTTGCGGATTATTTAACTTTTTGGAAATGGATTTATAGTCAAGTAGTAAGTTTGAAACCAACATTTTAAGCCTTTCTTGTACCTGAAAACTAGAAATTTGTTGGTCATTTTGAAGGGCTCAAGTTTGAATTTGCAACAGAAGCAATTATTATATTCTTATAAAAAGGGATAATAAAAAGGGATGAAGTGGTATGTTCAATTTACTTGTAAGTCAATAATATGGACACATAGTAAGAGACAATCACATCCCATACTAAGAAATACAATAACCCATAATGCCTAAAAATAGTCAGATCAAAACACTTAAAAGGTAGGGAGACGGGGGGGGGGGCAGGATTCACTAATTAAATATGTCAACTATGTAAGGTATCAAAGTTTTTCTGTATCTTTCAGTGAAAACTTTTATTGGGGCAAGGAAGGGGATTTTTGTTGAACCAGAATGCAGGGTTGAATATTGACTAGGGAGAAGGGTTATGTATGGCATTGTTGGCAAAATGCAAGAAAATTTTTGCTCTCCTTCCTTAAGGGTAACTAGATTGGCTCGCCGAAGAAGGGAAATATAAGGCACTTTACCCTCATGAAAGATAATTCTTAGGCATCTTTTTTGGACTGCCTCTATTCTATCAGACAATTCAAAAGAGATGCCAGGATGCTAAACAGGACAGGCATACTCAAAGGTTGGGTGTACAAATGAGAGGAAAATCCTTGAACAATGCAATTTAGGACATTTAAGTTTTGCTCATTTTAAAATATCATCAATATGGCAATCCCATTTTAAGTTGCTTGAGATGGTAACACCCAGTAATTTCAAAGTGGTGACAGACATTTCAGGGGGGATTTTGCAGGAGAAAGAAGGGGGAGTTTTAAGGCAAGACTGTTGACATTAAAGGGTAGACTCTCATATCATTAGTAACAGCTTAACCTGATATTGATTTCAAAATGACCATTGGGCTACTTTTTAAACTTTTGAATCATGTCTTTAAGACAGTTAGATCATCAACAAATTTCCATCTATCTGGGAAATTGACACCAAGCTTGTTTATCATTGCAAGAAATAAAATTGGGCCTAAGAGGGATCCCTGGGGTATGCCATTATAGATTAGGAGGGGATCAGAACATGCATTCAGATATTTGACAACTTGTATTCTATTAGAAAGGAAAGATGCAATTATTCTAATTAAGTAGGGGTCAACTTGAAAGTCATTGGATAGTTTTTCCACCAATGTATTGTGGTAGAAAATAAGATGAATGAACCACTTGAAATCTTTCTTTGTGCTCTTTCCAAATATATAGCCTAGTTCTTTTACTCAGAAATTCAATTTTAAGCCCTTTATGGACCCTTTTATTGTGCAAAAGGGTTAAAATAATTGTTAGGCTACAAACTTACTGTTTGATTTTAATTCCATTTTGCTAAAACTATACAATTCACAGGAATTGATCCAATTAAAGAAATAATTTCTAAATCTCTGACAAATTGATTTGTTTACTAAAAGCTGAAAGCATCACTCTTGTTTAAACCATTTGACATGAAAATTTTATTGATTATGATGAAATTGAGAACTAGAAAAACCATAGGAAATATATAATTCAGTCTGTATATTTGAACTTGCGGGGGGGGGATATAGTGGAGCTGTATTTAAAATTTGTTAACTACAATTATTCTACATATACTGAAGTAAGAATTATTGTTTTAATCCATTTGTATAGCCATAAATAATAGAAAAAGGTAGCATCATCGAGGGGTGATAAAGGGTTTAAAATTGAATAACTATTATGTTTGAAAAGAGCATAAAAAAGTCATTGGGTGGTATGTTCACCTTATTTGTAGGTCAATAATGTAAACTCCCCTGAATTCCTGCCCTACCCTTACTGAATTTAAACTGCCCTGCCTTTGCAATCTTTGTGTTATTGAAGTGAAACCTGAAGAAGTAGATGTAGTAGAGCCTACTGAGTAAATGAGCTGCAAGGGAATCTTGATATATACAATATTCCACAACTGACATGAAGATATAGTTTTGAATATCATAGACATATCATAGTTTATATATTACACATCATAACTGTATCATAGACATCATATAAGCTTGATATATGCAATATTCCATGACTGACATAAAGACTTTGTGAACACATTACTCAATTCCTTATTTTTATGTTTTTCCAAATGTAATAAAGAATTCAGTCACAATTTCACCCCCTCTCTAATTGTCCCATGTATAGAACAAGGAATATACAGAAACTGAAAGAGAACACAAACAACAAAGTTCTTACTTTATAATATGCAGTATTTATCTTATAATAAGATTATCACCTGTCCTTCCATTATTATCAATTCCTACAAAATATTACTAATAATATTTGGTAGATTGCACACTCAATCACACATGTGTCTGTCCATTAGATGTCCTGTTTTCTCTTATTATTGCTTCGCGTGACTTTCTCTCAAAGCCCTTGTCTGTTATTTACAATGAGATTGCTTAGTCTGACCAATATCTGCCAATTTGGAAATAGGGTTTCATAACCCCTTGAAAAAGAAAGACAGAAAACCTGGTTTTGAAGACATTTGTCCTATTTCACTCACTCCTATATTCTTTAAACTATATGAAGGATTCCTTGCAGATTGGCTAGAAGAAAAAGTCCTACCTATTATTGACCTGAGACAACTGGGGAACATCAAATTCACTTCTACTTCCGATTACCTTGTGTCTCTTATTGACTCAATTGAGAAAATCCTTGAAAAACATAATTTGCTGGCTAATTTTAATTTCCATTGACTTTCAAAAAGCATTTGACGTTGTTAACCACAATATTTTAGTTGAGAGACTTGTAACTGATTTCAGTATTGATTCTTTTTTGGTTAAATTGGTTGCCTCCTTTTTATCAAATAGATCACAAGTAGTCAAATATCAGAATCCATATTCCAGTCCCCTCCCTGTCCACAATGGAGTACCCCAGGGTACTCTTCTAGGTCCCCTCCTTTTTTTTTTGTTATAATAAATAGCCTCGCTAAGGAATTTTCTGACAGATGGAAATTTGTGGATGACCTAACAGTTGTTGAAACCTGCTACCAAAACTTAGTAAGCAGCCCTATTAGTATCCTCAATGGTATTGCAGATGATGCTGTGTACTTAGACATGAGAGTAAACCCCTCTGAATCTATGATAATGCCAATATGTTTCTTTAAAACCTCGCCCCTTTTCCTCAACTCTATTCCCCTAGATATTTATGTGTCTTCTTTTAAATTACTTGGGGTCACAATTTTCTCTAATTTAAAGTGGAATATCCATGTTAAAGATATTGTCCATGGAGTTAATGCATCCATGTCTCTCCTTAAGCTCTTGAATAAATTTAATGTTTCCCCATCCCATTCTTTAAGGATCTATACTTCCTTTGTCCACCTGCATTTTGAATATGCTTGTCCAGTTTGGCATCCTGGCATCTTCCATGGCAAATCAGAAAAAATTGAATCCATTCAAAAAAGAGCCCTGAGAATAATTTTTAAAGAAGCTAAGCTACCATACTCGCTCCTTCTAAAAAAGGCCAAGCTGGAAATCCTTGAGCACAGGAGAGGAACGTTGTGCCTCCGTTTTGCAAAATATGCAATAATAAACCTTTGCACAGAAAAAATTCTCTCCAAAAGACACTCCTCATCCAGACACCACATGCCACATACTGTTTATGAACCCATTTTTATCTTATCCCCCATCCTTTGCTTACCCTCCAGGTATGAAAAAATCTTTTCCTCTTCATTACTGATAAAATAAACTGCTAGTTTTCCTTCTTTTTTTGGTACAGGTGATACCCAAGTTTTGTGTTTGTTTGATTCTTTTGTATCCTCCCCCTTTTTACATGCTCTGTTTTAAACTTTTCAATGCTATGGTAATTCTGTCTCACTCTTTTTTGGTTTTTACCTTTTTAAATGTCTGACATTTTGCCACTTAATTTTTTTTTTGACTAATGAACAATTTTGCCTTTCTGATATTGTTGTTTTTGGTATTGTTTAGCCAGTTATTTAGTTGTTTTGCTTTTTTTATGATTTTTTTTATTATTTTGTTTTTTTTTACTCCAAAATGCGAATTTGGTCCTTCAGGGCTTATGATAGACATTTTTTTATATAGATATCTTATCCTTATCTGTAACCCTAGTATACAAACATATGGCCAAAGTACATACTCCATTAATGTTCTATAGATCAACTGTTTTTCTCAAATTGATGTAATGGCAGACAATGTACTGTATTTTAGAATTTCTAAAGGTAGTTTTCAAAATTTTATAGCATTTCCTTTTAGAAAGGCCAAAAACTAAAGCTATACCTTTTTCCATGGTAGCAAGAAGCCCCTCATCTAGAACTTTACTAGATAGAGTTCTAGACAAGAGGCATTTGGCCATCTTGAGAAGCAGTACAATACTAGCTTAGTTGAGGAAGTTCAGAGGTGTGCCACAAAGTACATAGCTGACCTATATAATCTCTTACAGTAAGAGATTGGAATGCCAACATCTACCAATGCTTTTTTCAGATGCCTCCATGGCAACATGATGCTGGTCTACAAGTATAGTGAATAAACCCAATAATCCCCTCTTCACAAAATATTCAAGTCAGCAATATAGAAGAGGCCACTCAAATAAGCTGCCAAGACATCCTGTTAATATAGAAACACAGCAATATTTCTTCTCTAAGTTCAAGTTCTTTATTAATCAATAAAAAATGTTTTGACAAAACTATCAAATTAATGACCCACGGTGAGAATAACTTGTGTGTGGGTTTATATACACTCAACAATAAATAAATAATACTATCTCCAGATACTGGAATAAAATATTGCTTTTCAACTCTCCATACGGTAACAACAAACAAAATCAACATAAAATCAAAATAACCAAATAAATAAAGTGAAACGAGGAGCATCCACCCCAAAAAATTAATTAAATTTATAATTGCTGATTAGGTGATTTGTTAATCTAATTTTATTATTAACCAACGAATTATTCAAATCTATATAACTCTGAAATTTATTCCGATGATTTATAATACTATGCCTAGGTGAAAAACCGGACCTTTCAGATTTTATTAAAGCCTGATGGAACTGCCACGGGTCCAATATGCATGCAAAACCTGATTATCATCCTGAAAAAAATTATTATGCAAATAAAAACACTCAGGCAAAAGACCTTGAACGTGTTTAATCATATAAAGAACAGAATGGATAAAAGAGAAAAAATCCAGTGGAAGGATATTTAAAATTTGATACATACTTTTTGTTGATGATTTACCAGGGTAAGAAAACAGGCTAGGCAGGCAATTTTTCAATAGATGCAGAACTTTATTTTGTTGCCTCTGAAGAGGAAGAATATGAGTTTTAAAAGTATTCAAACAAATAATCGGACAGTAATTTATATATGAATGCACTAGAGAATGATAAAGAGATTTTAGGGCAAAAAACGGCAGAACAAATTTCAGATGATTCATCATACCAATATTTCTGGCCAGTTTCATTCGAAGATAAATTGTATGGCTTTTAAATGATAAACTTGAATCCACTATTATCCCAAGATATTTAATATCATCAACTCTTTCAATTTCAATGGGTAGGCTTTGAATATTAATCATCATAATTTCTGGTGCTGTTTTCCCAGTACGAGAGAAGATGATGAATTTTGTCTTAGTACAATTAATAGTCAATTTATTTCTCGAAAACCATAAGATAAGCCTTGACAGTGCTGATTCCAACCTAAGCTTCAAAGATCTAGAGCCGGGGCTGCTGACATTGCATGCCGTGTCATCGGTGAATAATATGTTAAGGCCAATATCATTGATGCTATTACTGATATCATTAACATAGATAAGAAATAGGAGTTGACCCAAAACAGAGCCTTGTGGGGCTCCAATTGACTGAGATTGAGATATTGATGAGGAAGAAGTATCACCTCTGTCTACATACTGATTTCGGTTTTTTAGGTATGACATTACTAAGTCATTAACTGGGCCTCTTATGCTGCAGTTATCAAGTTTAGTATGCAATATTTTATGGGAAATCGTATCAAATGCGTTCTTAATGTCAATAAAAATTGTAGCAGGAATATCACCTTTGTCGAGGGCGTCATGAACAAATTGAGTCATTGCCATAATAGCATGCTCAGTAGAGTGAGACTTCCGGAACCCAAATTGCACCGGACTAAAAAATTTAGATTTCGTTAGAAAGCTGACTATATGGTTATATAGGCACTTTTCGATCAACTTCCCAAATTTAGACAGGATCGAAATCGGCCGATAGTTTGTTGGGTTCTTTGGGTCTCCTCCTTTATACAAAGAGATAATTCTTGCAGACTTGAAACAAGAAGGAAATCTTCCGGTTTTAAAACAGAGGTTGAACACATGGGAAAGCGGGTTTACAATATTTGGTGCTGTGCACTTAATCAGATTATTCAATGACCCATTGGTCCCTTACAAAGATGCATTCTTTAGAAGCTTTATTGCAAGTAAAACTTCATCTGGGGTTACAGTAGTAGGAAAAACGGAGGTATTGTGAGACGGGGGTAAATTTGATTGAAAGTCCTGTCCAGTTTCATTATCCAGATGATGGGTCAGGTTGTCTCCAGTATTTGACGCGGTTTCCTTGCCAATTTTTGCAAAGTGTATATTTAATGCATTGATAATTTCCACTTTTCCTGTAGCCAGTTTAGTTCCATCTTCAGCTATTAATTCATCAGGAAGATTATGGGTCTTATGCTTTCCTAAGCGCTTAATAATTATTTCCTATATCTTCTTGGGGAAACCTTCTACTTCAACAAATGCTTTGGTGAAGCAATGACTTTTTGTGCTGATCTTAGAATTTTTGGTAAATAATTTTTGTATCTGCGAAATTCATCTAATTTAACTTCAGATGGATGCATTAAGTATGCCTTATATAACAGATTCTTATCTTTTATTGATACCAGCAATCCAGGAGATATCCAAGGCTTAATTGGCTTTATACTATTTCTTCTTGATATTTGGCAGAGAAAGAAAGCATTATTGAAACAACATTTAAACTGATTCACAAAAAATTGAGCAGCAAAATCGGGGTCCGAAGACTCTAAACAAGAAGAAAAATCAGTTGAAAAAAGAAATACTTTGTTTTCTTAAGCAGTTTCTATTAGTCATCCCCATTTTTCTTTTAGTAGGCCTATTAAACTCTGTAATCAAGTGAAGGTTGCTTACTAGCATCAAATGGTCTGAAAAATCTTCAATAACCACATCACTAGACTTTAGTTCCAGATTCGTAAACAAATCATTTATAAGGGAAGCAGAATCTTTCGTTATTCTTGTTGGGATTCCATAAGTTGGTAAGAGACCACCGGACAAGCAAACTGATAACAAGTCAGCCCCGTCAGAAGATATTCCGTGGAAATTACCACTTGAATTATTAGAATTATATAAGTCATTATTAAAGTCACCCATGATAACTATTTTTGGATACTTTTTCGAAGCAATAAGCACAAAATCATCAAGAAGTTCCATGAATTTTGAAGCAGGAGAACTTGGAGGTGGGTAAAAAACACAACACAAAATTTTCATACTATTTACTTCTATTTTCACTGCCAAAAATTCAAACGCCATTTCAAGATATAGGTGATCAAATTCACTCACCAGATCTAACTGAATTGATGACTTAATGAAAAAAACCTAACCCTCCCTGTTTTTATTAATCCGATTCTTATGAAAAAAAGTGTAATCCTGTTTATTAATAAATGTCTTTGTCGAATCATTTAAAAATGTCTCACAAGAGCCGAAGACATCTATATTATGATGAGAAATAAATAGGGATATTCGATCAAAAATATTTAGTAACCCGCGACAGTTCAAAAATGCCATTCTAAAATTAGCGCCTTTATTTAAAACTTGGGTGGGGAGTAGATATTTATTTTTTGGGATAGAATGAACCATCATATCAAAAACATTGTCATCGTTGCATAAATTTTCAAATATTTTACCTAAATCTACGGAAAGCTGCTCAAAATTACGAATTATATAATCAATTATCTCAATACTGGGTATACTTATTGACAAAAAGTGGCATAGCAACCATACGGAGAGTGAAAGGAGAAACAATTGTTACCAAAACTTCATCTGAAAGAGACAAACATAAATCAAAAACTAGAACTTTATAGAAGGAAAACCTTATCTAAAAAAAATCAGGAACAGTGTGGCACAAAGTAAAGAAATTAAATATAACAGTTTTGATAACAAAAAAAAAAAAAAAAAAAGTAAGAAAAAACTACGTAATGCTCATTATGATACTTTTGCGAACGGGCCTCCGAAAATAAGATAATCATAATTCTCAGACAATCATAAATTATCAACTAACTTAACAACCAGAGCACTAAACACAAAATAAAAAAAATACTCCACAATATCTTATAAATCTAAGCTAAGATTACTACTATCCTATTCAGTTAATTCAGTTATTGATCGGCTCTCTCCCATATCACCGAACCAAGTGTGCTTTCAATGATTTCAATAGTCTTCAATTTGCAACAGTGATTACAACAGCTGTATTCTTTAAGTCCAGACTTGACAAGTAAGGGACATTTGAGTGGGACTGTCTGTCCCATTCAAATATCCACTGATGCCAACCTCATCATAAGAGTGTCTTGCTGGGATGCTGATAAAGTTTGTCATACCCAACCATCTTGCAAGCTTAATCCAAAATTGATATTGTGCAATGGTGTCAGCTTTGTACTACTGGGTAATGGTCATCATGGGTCATATCTACCTTGTGGTCACCATTACCAAGTGGGCTTAAATTGGATCTTTCCAGCAGAACTCTTACAGCATGTCACTGTGCCCTAACAGAGTGATGGAAATTCACCATCCTCAGCACAGAGCACTACAGATCCAGTATGTCCCTTAATTTTGCTCTGAACTGCAAATTAAGCTAATTAATGAAGTTGAGTTAAGAAAATTAAACTTTTAGGAATAAACCAAGGGCCTAAATATACTATGGGAAGTGCTTCAACAAAAGCTATTTTACCTTGATTAGGGAACTTTTGGAAAATTTAACCTTTTTTTTGGCTTTGGGTTTGAATTACAATTCATACGATCTGAGAAGGAATATTAAACCCTATCAAGGCTTTTTTCAAATTTAACAGATAGTTAAAGAAACTTTATAATGTTATAAATCAATATTGAGCAAAGGCATGAGGTTCAACATATATTATTTGTAACTCATTTGGGCTTTAGTTTATTTCTGAAGGTTTAACCTGTATAGTACAGAGATTTTTCAAAGTGTCCAGTGGCTTCAGAGGCTCAACATATTTTATTACCCTTATGAGTGGGAATGGGTGAGATAGATACTTGAGAGTATTGTTCCAGGGGATAATTTAAGTTATGTATCCATTCCTGAAAGTTTTGTTTACCAATCTCAATGCGGGCCAAATATACCCGAAATATAAATGCCTTTTCGAGGAGAAAGGGATGAAGGTAGATACATTAAGAGTAAAATCCTGTTCTATAAGCTCTTGTGAAAGAAAGACTATAATAACAAAAGAATAGTACGATTTGATTCCTCAACCAACACCTCCCAAATATAATGGTAGCTATCATGACTGTTGCACCCTCCCCCTAATGAGGCCAGATATAGTCCTAGGCTACACATAGAACTGCAAGAAGGTGCTGTGCTTAATACTTAGGCAAATAAATGCATACTTATTCTTTAGTTTTTAGGGCAATTTTTTGTAAACACTTAGAATAGAATACAGGAAGTTTCTATTCATGGCATTTTAATGTTTGATCCCATTTTATCCGTTTTTAAATTATTTATTCCTTTATTATATTCATAGCCCATCACATAAAAAAAGAATGGGTATCTCCCCAAGAAAGACAGAGTAAAAACAAGAAACAACAGTGAAAAAATACACTTCATTAAACACTAACAGAAATGACCAAAGTTGGAGGACTCCTTGCATTTAATAGAAAATTTCTCAATAACTCATTCTGGGTTTGTTAATTAATACTTTTCCTCCAGAAAGGAGTTACATGTTCACGTTGAGAGTCCTATCAAATATATTGCAAATTTAAAATAAAACTAGTGATTTTGCTTCCTCTTGTCACAATTAAAAAAAGGCCATACAGGAGCAAGAAGACGAGGATCTGTGAGGCTACTGTATAACTGAGATTGGTGTCTTTTACTCAGATATAAAGCATTCAAAGCTAAGGATGCATATGCAGCCTGGATCCTACAAGCATAATTTGTTAGTGCTAGGTTTGCAGTTTCCTTCAGATTTGCTCCAATAAGCATACCCATATAAGTAAGACAGCTAGCACAAGGAAATTCAGTACCAGATAGACCAGTACCAGTGTTAAAATTCAAGCCAATTTGCTCCTACTCTTCTTGGAGATGCTCAAAAGCCTTAATTGAGGAGTTAAGTTCAACTGAGTTATTTTTTTCACTATGTGGCAGCACAGCACAATTGTCAGTAAGATTAAAAGGTATTTTGATTTTGCTCAAATCACACTTGATACATTTTTCAGTATCAGTGTGAAAACAGGTTTTATTCTTTTATTCAGCCACAGGTGGGGGGGGGGCTTAGAAGCAAGAAGAAAGGGGAAGGTGACCTGAATAAAATCCTACTTTCACAACTTTGACTTAATGGCTACTAAACAAAGTAACAATATTGTCTGTGTTAGAAGCTGAGGATAACAGTTCAATATATAAGAAGTTAGGTGCAGCAAAAGGGTTTGGAGGAACTCAGAACTAAAAGACTTGCAACAAGGGAGGCAACATGTTTGTTATGTCTACTGTACCTTAAAATATCCACTGATGATGACGACGTGTTTAGAGGCACTTTTTTTTATGAACCTTGCAGGAGAAGCAAATCAGATATACATTGATTGCTACCTGATTTTCATACTTAGCTGCAATGAAGTAATAAGACTCAACTAATACCTTGCAAGACTTTCAGCGCAAGGAAGGTCATCTGGCAAGGGTTTTCGTAATATTTTAAACCTACAAAACTAAAAACTCCTCCACATTATTGTGGCATTGGTTAATAAATCTTAGGCATATGCAGATGCGTTATCTAATATCTTGAAAATCCAAAAACTGAATTTGAGTTTACATTGTCAATACTATAGGTTTCATGGTCAGATTAGATTCCATCTACTGTGACTACTGCTGCAACTAGGGCTAAGGGTAGGAAGGTGATAATTTCTGTGAATTGTGAGGAGGAAGTTGAACTGAATCAAAACACACCGTATGCATGCAGATTGTCAAAAGGGTTTATAAGCAATATCTTAGGAACAGTTTGGAGCATGAAATTGAAACCTACAGGGCTTGTTGTTCTGGATGTCAAACTAACCTAAATGCAATATTTGACTGCTGCTACTGCTACTACTATTACTACTGCTTTACTAATATTGCTACCAAAGCTAATGGTATTTAGGTGAAAATTTTAGGGAATGTTGACACAGTGTTGAACTAAATCATAACATACTGTGCAAGTCGGTTGTCAAAAGGACGTATCAGCGATGCTTCATGAGCTATTTATGGAAATAAGTTGAATCTTTCAGCTTGTTTTGAGGGGGATGTTGAAAAAAAACAAAAACTGCTACTTCTACAGTCATTGCTACTATTGAAGCTATGGCTATTAACCTGAAGCTTCACAGAATGTTTGGGGGGGGTAGTTGAAGTTTTAGTTGAGTTGAAATTCTCTAAACATTCCTTGAAAGTGTCACCCCAATACCACTAGTTGCAGTAATTATAATTTTAGTAGTAAGCGCAAAGTGACTTGGTTAGTTTAAAATCTGCCTCAACAAACCCTGAAAGTTTCAAATTAATAATTTAAGCCGTTCCTGAGATATTCCTGGTACACCTAATATCTCAGTAACGACTGAGGGTATTAAGTTGACACTTTCAGGGCTGCTACTATTACTACTTCTTCTCTTAGAACTGCTACTACTGCTAACAACTCACCACAGCCCCAAGCCGCCTGAGGCCAACACAGCTACGCATGCTCCTCCTCCATCCCAATCTATTCAAAACCTCCCTTTTTACACCCTCCCAGAAAGTTCCCATTTCCTTTAAATCTTTCTTTATGACGTCCTCCCACCCCAGACGACGACGACCTGCTTTCCGTTTATTCCTATACGGTTGGCTGAAAAAGATAATCTTCGGCAATCTGTCATCCTTCATCCACATAACGTGCCCTAGGCACTTCAACCTTTCTTTCATTATAGCCGCAAAAAGCGGGATTGAACCCCATTTTTCGTACAGCCTACTGTTTGAAATACAGTCAGTCAGCCGGGTACCCAGAACAATCCGTAAGCAATATCTCTGGAAAACATCTTGCAAATCTTCGCCCGTTTTTCGCAGCACCCATGCTTCAGAACTATATTTGATCACTGTCGTTGCTGGAGCTCCCAATATTCTAAACTTGGTTCGCAGACTTATCTTCCTATTCTTCCAAACTTTTTTCAACTGCGAAAAAACCTGAGCCTTGGCTATTCTAATTTTAACATCTTGAACCAAATAAAACGAGCAGAAATTATTCTGTATATTAAGGGGTGGCCCCCTCCTTAATACCTTGCTCTTCACGCTAGCACAAGTTTTTTGCACATAAAAAAAGTTTTCTATTTTAATTAAACGGTCTTTGTGCTTCAGGAGTTGTTCTGTAAAAGTTGGAACAAACAGTAAAACTTTAGCGTAAAGAGCAATGTATTGAGGAGGGGGGTATATACGCGATTATTTCTGCTGGTTTTGAGTGCTGATGTTGCTCCTTACTTTCAGTTGAAAAAAAACTTTTTTTTAATTTTGGTCATTTTTCAAAAAATAGCAGTAAATCTGGCTCGCTCTTCTTAAAAAGTTCCCTCTCACTTACGGGAAAATGCTCCGTCGAAAGTTTCTCCCAGTAAAATACCCCCTCCCCACCGTAAAATTCCATCCGGACAATTTCCTCCTCGCTTAGAATTCTTCCTCCCCCCCCTCCGTCAAATTTCTTGCGGGTGATTCAGCCTTAAAAATTCTGATTAGCATACATTTAGTTGAAAAAAAAATTCTAATCGTTTATCCGATCACTCCGGAAATCTCCCCTTTAGTGGAATTTTTTTCCCGGAAATCCAAACCCGCTGAAAATTTTCTCCAGAACATCTCCACATGCAAATTGAGTTGGCAAAGAGAAAGCAAGACAAATAGCCTAATGAGAATTTCGTATAGGATTTCTGTCAAATCCCCCAGTGTAAAATTCCCTCTTGAATTTTCACCGTCGGAAGTTTTCCTCCTCGCGGAAAATTTCTCCTTGGAATCCCATCTCAAGCACAAAATCCCCCCTCCTCTGAAATATGTCGATATTCTCCCGAATAACAAACACTTTATGCAAATTATGGGCAAATTTCATAATTTACAGCCATTTCCCCACGGGCTGCGGGTGGTTATGTTACCCCTGAAGATATAGTTATTGGATCTCTTAACTATGATGAATTAAATGGCTATCTCAAAATTTGGATCGGACGACTCTGGGGGAAAAGGGGCATGGGAGGGGGCTAGTTGCACTCCAATCTTTTTGGTTACTTAAAAAGGGCACTAGAACTTTTATTTTCCGTTTGAATCCACCCTCTCCCGATCTGCAAGGAATATCAATTCTATATGATCACCCATGGAAAAAAAACAACAACAAGAAAAAAAATAATAAATAAACACGTAGGCCTATGAATGATTTTTCTTCTGGCAGAAAATCAAAATTCGAGAGTTTTGCATATACGAGCTTGAAACTTCTACAGTAGGGTTTTCTGATACGTTGAAAATGATAGTGTGAGTTTCATTCGGAGTCCTTGACTTTAAGGGGTGTTTCGCCCCTTTTTCGAAGATCAGGCAAATTTTCTCAGGTTCATTGTTTTTGATGGGTAACACTAAACTTGATGAATCTTATAGGTTTGGAGTCAGCGTAATGAGCTGTTTTTATGTATCTATACATAAAAAAAACAATATAATATGTGATGTCAGGTAAAGGGTGGTATCAATTCACGAGAATTTTGGGGGGATGGGGAAATTGTTTTCAGTAGGCTTTTTAGTGTGGGTTAAATGTTCGTTTTGTTCAATATTTTCAATGAAAATACAAAAATAAGCATTTTTTTTTCTGGTGGCTTCAAATGCACTAATATATTGTGAAATAGCTTTTCTTTATAGAGTTCTGGGAAAAGTTCAGTACTTGAAAGCTTAGTTGGTCAGTCCTTTTTGCCCAGAGGAACTGGTATAGTCACAAGATGTCCTATTGTTTTACAGCTCATTCACGTTTCCAAAGAGGAATCTCACTACAAGAGTGAAGAAGAAGGTAATTTGTGTTTGTATTGAAGAAGAAGAGGGTAATATGATGTTACACATCAGTATGGATACATATCAGGGCCGTTTCCAGGATTTTTTTTTCGGGGGTGTTTTACAGAAGAAGTTTTTCGGGGGGTGGGCTACACACACAAAAAAAAATAAAAAAAAACGCATAAAAATTTGTTTCCGTCCATTTTTTTACGTTTTTACGTGTCAGACACACATTTCGAGTGGGGGGGGGGGGTTTAAACCCCCGAACCTATTCCCCCTGGATACGGCATTGATATATGTATAACATATGGACATGTTATGCTTGAGTTATGAATCGGAGCTATGATAGTTTTTGTCTGTGAAATTTAGGGTTTTTAAATGTTAAATTTGGATTCAGAATGCAATTCTGACTATAGAGGTAATTTTGCTTTTTAGCTATCTGAATAATCCGTTAATATAAACATTGCCCAAAAATTAGTTTTAGATTTAATTTCCGTTTCTTCGATTTCTATTGGAATTTCAACGAGATTAATTTGTATTTATTATATATACGGTGTTTTTGGTGTAAATTGCACATTGACGTCTATAATTTTGCTTTAATGAGGCATTTAGATTACTTAATAGCTTATGGATAAAAGTATATTGTTTCTCTATCATATTTTCTTTTTGTCAGGGCTATCAAGAACTGTAAAAAAGCTATGAAGCTATGTTGTTTTTTTTTGCGATAATTTTTTTTTTCAAAAAAAACAGGGTGTTGTGATTTTTATAAATGTGTTTTGATATATTTGTTTTGATTTGATTGCCTATGAGGCTTTCGTGTTGACAAACGTACATACATTACTTGCGTTAATAGCTTACATTACTTGTTCTTTACTTGCAGTAGAAAAAAAAACTTTTTTTTTCTTTTAAATCCAATTTTATTTTATTTTTAAATCCAGTTTCTGTTTGTCTGAAATTCGCAGTTATTCAAAAGGCGAATTGGTAAATTATTTGAAAATAATAGAAAAAATGTGGAAAAAACTGGATATGGATCAATTAAAAAGAAATAGTGTAAACTATGACAGCTGTGCATTGGAAATATAAGATAATGGGCCTATGGGAGAAGTTTAGGCACACCTATAAAAGAACATTTTTGGTTGCAAAAATTGAATGAAAAGATGTAGAAAATGGAAATAGAATTGTTTTTTCTACCGTTCTAAAAGGGAAGAATGTATATGAAAAACAAATTCTATTTCTGAATAGAAGTTGGTTTTATATTTATGTCTTGTTTGTCTTTTATGAGGTTTGTTTTCTACCAAAATGAAGACGTCCTAAAAAAAAAAACAACAAACTTTTGGATCTGATGGTATTAAACAAAAATGTTGACTATAAACTGAATAATCTCTGGTTCCCAAAACCTATAGTTTGGTTTAAATTAAGGTATAAAGTTTAACTGTACTAAAACAACCTTTATTTCTCTTGCTAATTTATATTTGCAGACAAGCTTCGTTTGCTTTTGTGATCGCTAGGTGATGGTTGCGTTTGTGATCGCTCAGGCGTTCTGCAGTTGCTGCTAATGCAAAATTGACATATCTGCAAGACATATCTGTTTTCGGATATGTTTCCTATCAAACATGGTGTTCGAGATGATAAGGTTGTGAATGCTGCACAGTTGTATGTGCCTTAGTCTGTTGTCATTTAATCGGTACGGAGTAACTGGTCCGATAACTTGCCGCTATAACACTTGGCTATCCTACACGGTGGCTTTGAGGTCAGCGAACATAATCACAACATTATGGGGCGAGGCCTTAGACAGTTTGTTGGGCAAGGCTGAATGGAAATTACCTTTCGTTTTCGTGTCAGCTTCATTTGTTGGAGCATGACAGATAGGGATTGTCGCTTTTCAAGGCTTCCGACTGAGATTAGCTTTTGCGATTCCATCTGAGATAGGATCGAATGGAAGTATACAATTCTTTGTCCTATATTTGAGGACTAGCACAACACCGTTCTTTCTTGTATTTTGCTGGCCTGACCACAGAAGATTGTATACCTCACCTATGGATTCAACTCCATTCCCCTGTTAGATCTAGGGTGATAAATCGTTTAAGTTTCATTGCCAGAAGTGATGTTTCTTCAGGAAAATTCAAGGTCAAAACACTCCAGGTGGCAATACGATGGCTACTTTAGAATAAAAGATTTTAATGATAGTCATTTTTGGTCCAGGAACAGGCAATGGTCTTAGTAGGATAAAGAAAGATAGCTCATCTGAGGCCGTTGTTGCTCTTTTCATTGCGATCAGTTTCAGGTGGAGGGTGGCAAGCCCAAACAACCCTAGGCCTGGGATTCAATTAGAGATAGTTAAACCTAGATACTCTCCCTGGGGTGGGCTCCACCTGCCTATAAGGTTGAAGCCAGTCTTTTATAATGTAGCATTTTCTTTGGAAAACCCATACCCAGAGGCACATGGTTAGCAGAGCCTTTTCCTTAATGAACTCCATCCTGTCAAATGACGTGAAATCAAATACCGAAGTTATCTAGTTTTTGTTATACGCATCGGCTTTTTTTCAGGGGAGGGGGGGGGAGGGGGGAATCCACTCAAAAGAATTGTATGAAATGTGTGACAACTATGGTACTTCTCAGTCTGTTTAATAGCAAGAAAGTATGTAACATTCGTTCTTGGGTAGGTCAAAAGTAGATGGCAGTAACGTATTTATCTCATAGTGTCTGTATATGTTGGAACTTAATATATATTCCTCTGTTCTTCTCTCTCTTGCAAACCCTTCAACCTCCCCTCCTTCCAACAAAAAAAAAAAAAAGTTTTGAATCACTAAGTTCTTAAGAATTATTCATAATTTGTAACATTTTTGTATTATATATTTCAAAATTTGTGCTTTTCACAAAATTTGATTTGCAAATTGCATTTGAATTTGCAAAATTTGCAAAAATTTGAATTTGCAAAATTTCACAAACTGGCCTAATCTTGCTTATTCTGTGGGTATTTTTTTTAGTACTTTCTCATTTCCATGCTTTTGCTTGATGGTGAATCTTATCAGCAAATGACCTCATTTAAGTGTAGGCTCGTTGTATTATCAGTAAAGGAAACAATTACGTACTTTTTGGTTTACTCTTATTTTCGTTTCATTTAGTTTATTAAAAAAACTCGTAAAAAAGTTTCTACTTCTTCTTCTCTTCTTTGCTCTGATTTTGTGTAAGATTGGTTGAAGACTATTTAATGTATTTATTGCATTTCACTTTTTTTAGTGATATTTTGATCTTTATAATCGTTTTGTTTTTATTTAGTGCTTAATTGAAACATGTTTCCCCCTTCTTTTTTTTTCTTCTTTTTTTTTCTTTTTTTTTTTTTTTTTTTTTACAAGCCTAAGAGCCTTTTGGGGAAATAACATCAGGTTTGTTGTTGTATGCTTTATTAATTTTGAATAACACTTATCATATCTTCTACCAATAAAACTGATCTCTTTTTTCTTTGATCAAACGCTAATAATTAATTTCTGAACGCAAAAATAAATTAACTCGCATAGCTTTTGTTTGCAGGCACGGGCGATTATGATGAGTGGGCCAGATTTTTGCACACAAATACAGTCTTTACAGACTTCAGCAAAGTTCAAGAAGAAATTCAAGCATACACCAATAAAATTGCTGGAAGTAACAAGGGAGTTAGCAGCGATGCCTTATACTTGAAGGTATATTCTCCAAAAGTGGTAAATTTAACGCTGGTGGACCTGCCTGGCCTAACAAAGGTAAGTTGTCCTAACAAAGGTAACAAAGCCTAACAAAGGACCTGCCTGGCCTAACAAAGGTACGTTGTCCTAACAAAGGTAACAAAGCCTAACAAAGGTAGCCTAACAAAGGACCTGCCTGGCCTAACAAAGGTACGTTGTTCTAACAAAGGTAACAAAGCCTAGCAAAGTTAAGTGCATAATGACTGTCTGGAGATGAAACGACCATGGTAACTTGGAAGTTAGCTAAGATAAATTTCTATTTGTGAAACGGATCCAGGCTTGAAAACTACTACTACTACTACTACTAACAACTCACTGCAGTGCCAAGTCGCCTGAGGCCAACACAGCTACGCACGCTCCTCCTCCATCCCAATCTATTCAAAGCCTCCCTCTTTACACCCTCTCAAGAAGTTCCTATTTCCCTTAATTCTTTCCTTACGACATCCTCTCAATCCATTCGGGGACGACATGCTTTTCGTTTAGCCCTAGATGGTTGGCCGACAAGGACAATCTTTGGCAATTTGTCATCTTTCATCCGCAGATGAAGCAAGGGATGTTATTTTAGAAGAAAAATTCCTATAAAGGTTGCAAATTCCCTGTAATATATAATAAAGCAAATAAATCTTCTTTTTGAATACTAAATAGAAGAAAAAAATTAAATAGACTAAACTGATTTTTTTTTTTGAAAATAGACACTTAAAATTTTTGGATTCCGAATTCAAATCAAGTCCTATTTTCTTGTTCTAAAAAAATGATAGATCTGATTACGGCCAACAATGTAGGTTTTTTGGAATTGTTTCGCATGGTTCCAAAAAAAACTTTGGCTTAGCTAAAAATATTGGGTAAATGGGTTTCACGAACAGATAAATTGAAGTGTGTACCACAAGTTGTTGGTGAAACATTGCTCATTGCTTACTGTGCAGTCAACAAACCTCACATTCTGAAATATTTCCAGGGTTAAGAAATACGTTGTAGTTTAAAATTTTATTTATAGCCTGAGATCAAGATTCAAAAACAAGATTTAAAGCGGCAAAGTTCATAACTAGCACCCCTTCCCCCCGGGACTGTGGGGGATTAAGTCATCCTCAAAGACCTAGTTATTAGATTCTCGACTATTCTGAACAAAATGGCTATCTCAAAATTTTGATCGGGTGACTTTGGGAAAAAATGAGCGTGGGAGGGGCCTAGTTGTTCTTCAGTTTTTTGGTCACTTAAAAAGGGCACTTCATACAAATTTCCCTTCCCCCATAAAAACTTCCTCCATGGAAAGATCCTCCGACGTAGCCCCCGCCCCCTGACCCCCCCCCTCCAAGCAGAAAAAATCCCTCCTAAAAACGTCTGTACACTTCTAAATAACCAATGCTATGTGTAAACGATGAGGAAAGTTCATAACTTGCAGCCCTTCCCCTGGGAACTGTGGGGGATTGGGTCATCCTCAAAGACCTAGTTATTAGATTTTCGACTATGCTGAACTAAAGGGCTATCTCAAAATTTTGATCGGGCGACTTTAGGAAAAACATAAGCCTAGTTGCCCTTTATTTTTTGGTCATTAAATAGGGCACTAGAACTTTTTTCCTTTCGAATGAGCCCTCTCTCGATATTCTAGGACCACTGGGTTGATATGATCAGCACTGGGACAAAAACAAATAAACCCATCCGTGATCTCTCTTCTGGCAAAATATATAAAATTTCACATTTTTGCAGATAGGAGCTTGAAACCTCTAAAGTAGGCTTCTCTTATACGCTGAATCTGATGGTGTTATTTTCATTAAGATGCTATGACTTTTAGGGGATATTTCCCCCTCTTTTCGGAAATAAGGAAAATTTTCTTGGGCTCATAACTTTTGATGGGTAAGACCAAACATGATGAAATTTATATATTTGAAATCAGCATAAAAATCTGATCCTTTTGTTGTGTCTATTGGCATCAAAATTCCGTTTTTGAGTTCCGGTTACTATTGAGGTCGCTCCTTATTTACAGTTCGTTGCCACGATCTGTTTGATTATTAAATTAATATTATGATTTTAATATTAATTCATTTTGATTAATTAATATTAATTATTAAATAATTTTTTTAACAGTAATTAATTAGATAGTTAATATCAATATTAAGTAATTAGATTAATGTCCTTAGATAATTCCTCTGAGAACATCTAGCATGTTTTTTTAAATAATATAATTTCGAATTCTTCTATCTATTCATGTTCGTGGTCCCTATACAACCTAATTTTGATATTGATAAAAATAAAACGTTCATGAAAGAAATACCTCTAAAATCATATAAAATTTTTGGAATTACTTTGATATGCATAAAAAACTTCCTAACTACGACAGAGCACATACGCGGGATTGTCTTTGAAGGGGCAAACTTTTAAGAGGGGATCACCACCAATTCGCAAATTCAATGGAAAACACGTGGTATTGTGGGCAAAGGATTGCATATTACCCGTCACCTGGTGTATATCATGGAACACCTCATGCGCCGTACAGTTTTGCCACGCTTGGCACGTTCCCCAAAACGCTTGGCACAGTTCCGCTACACTTGGCACGCGACACGTATTTAAAGGATTTTTGAGAGCGGGTAACCCCCGATTGTGAGGAAGAGTGGAAAAATCTAAAGATTCCAGGGCCACAAGGCCTGAACTTCCACTTCCTCTTCGTATATTCTATACTGATCAATCAGCCATAAAAAAGTAAGCAATTATTATGGGGATTCTACTTTTTTCATATAAAACAAATTAAACTGTCCTATAATAGAACTTGGTAGTCTTTATTTTTCTTTGTTTTCTACTTGGAAATGTTTGGTATGATATTCTCACCTACACCTCTCATAAAAACTAAATTTAGCTCCGTGACAGGCGATTAGCTTTATACTATGTTTTTCGGTTCTAGTTTTAAAGTCTGAAATCCTGAACAACAAATGGTTAATAGACAGCTGTCGCGTTGAAAACATGGGAGCTGTTCCCGCTATCTACTACTGATTTACCCTGAGTTCAATATAGATTATAGAGTTTTTTGTTGTTTTTTTTTTCATTGGAAAGTACATCGTCTTTGGTATTTTGATTGAAAAAATAGACAAAAAACTGAATTGCCCGTCCTCTCTTCTCTAGATTTTGAACAATACATTCTGCCACATCACCTCACCCCCAGCTGCAGGGGATGGAGAGTTTGCTCCTTCTCTCTTAGATTTTGAAAAAAATGGTATTTTCATTAAGAACACTTGGTATTTCCATTGGATAAAAGAAAAATTTACACCCCCACCCCTTCTACTTAAATTTTGAAAATATGTTTCCCTCCCCCTAACATTTTCATGAATTGGCGTCGCCGTTTTACCACAAAAATAACAAATAAAAACAAATGGGTTGGAAAAACATATTGGAAATGGACTGACGACATACCAACTTCTTTTGACAGGACAGGAACTGCCAACTTTCCTGCCTCGACGGCACTTCCCTGACCAACGAAAACGATTCTATTTGTAAGAGAATGGCTTTCGTTGGCTGTCAGTGATTCCAATATATTGAACACTGAGCTAATTACAGTAGTAAGTTACGTCATGACTTATTACGCGAATGGAACGTTTTTATTATCATATGTTAGATTTTTGGCAAAGTTTTCGAATTTCAAAGTTTAAAAAAAATGGACGAGAGGATCTTTCTTGAAACTTTACGAATGCTTGTGGTCCCTGATTCAGCTGAGAGCAAAGAGTATGTTCCATTCAAGGTCGCATCAATGGGGGGGGGGTATTACTGGGGTTGAACCCCCCTCCCTCCAAAATTTGTGTACGAAAAAGTAACAGAAATACACATAAGCAATTTTTTGATACGTTTCGTAAGGTTGTTTTGTGACCCCCCCCTCGAACAAAAATTGTGGCTATGGCCTTTATGCCATTAGAGGCCACAATATTTTCATATTTGTGCTGTTTTTTATGGTGAAGTCCTCCAATTTTTAGTGTTTATAACCAATTTAAATTTATCAGATTTTGATTCAGCTCACAGTCCTAAAGGGGGAAACAAGTGAAAACTGTCAGTTAATTAAAGAATATTAACTGATCCTTTTAATCTACTTGTGTTCTCTTGTGATTTTTGTCAAAGCTCTTTTTTAAATGTCAGTGAGTGGAAATTGTAACAGGGTTGAACAGCCTTGTCAGGGAAGTAAGCGCGGAAGAGTCTAGCCCCCCGCCCTCCACCGACTTCTAATTTCTCCAAATATTGAGACACTTGTAATTAAAATAACCACATAAAATTTGTCATGTTTTATTAACTCCAGAATTAAAAAAAAAAAAAAAAAAAAAAGGCTCTGAGTAAGTGCTTTTAATAAACAGCTGCTTCATTCCATCTCCGAAACCTGAAATGAAACATCATATTTTGAAATAGCTTAATTTTACCATTCAAACCTTTTACCATGGAGGCAAGCATGAGTTGTCGAGTTCAAATTTTTTTGCCAGAAATTCTTTTTAGGTATCTAACAACGAAGAATTCTTAATAGTAGTTTAATATTCAACTTTTTAGTTAACTAAGAATCCCGTTCATAAAAAATTACGTTTAAAGTTAACTGAGAATACAAAAAAAAACCGGCAATATCTGTTTATTATTTAACTAATAAAGTAAATAGAACGAGGCTCAGGTATTGTAACTTTTCAGATAATACCGCCTTGATTAGGTAATACAATTGTTATCGATGGCAAAAAATGTAAAAAAAGTAAGTGTCCTTGGAATCGGAAATCGAATTGAGGTGGAGCTGGGATTGCAATCGAAAGATTTTTGGCGTCATCTCATTACTAATAAATTCTTAAGTAGTCTTGTTAATCTGATTAGGATCCACCTACGCAGTATGATTCAGTTTATTCCTTTAACATGATGACCTCACTAAGTCAGAAAGGTATGAATTCCATCTGTATCTTATCTGCTCACTGTTGGAGAACTGATAAAGGGAATGACAGACAAAAATTTTGACACATTTTCCTTGGCCTATAAAAATAATTATACTTTGGCGGATTCAGATAGCACTCGAAGATGATAGGCACGCGAGGTGGTTACGCAAGGGTGGTGTGGTTACGCAGTCGAAGGTGTGGTTACGCGAGGGTGGTGGATACACTGTCGAAGGTGTGGTTACGCGGTCAAAGGCGTGGTTATGCGAGGGTGGTGTGGTAACGCGGTCGAAGGTTTGGCTACGTGAAGGTGGTGTGGTGTGGTTACGCGGTCGAAGGCGTGGTTACGCGAGTGTGGAGCGTTTCCTGCCACACTTCGAATTTTTTTTATATCTTCAGTTACTTGTTATATATCCCGAAAACAATATACCAAAATATGATGAAAATACAATACTTTATTAACAAAATTATGGAAACTACAGAAGAAAATTATGAAAAGCAGGTGCCCAGAACTCATTATGTTAAATAGCTAACCAAGGACGCCCACAGAAAATTTTCCAGGGGAAAGGGGCAGATACCAGAATAGCGAAGATTGGAGGAGAAATCAATTTGTTGTAAAAAAAAAAATACAAAGAAGTATATCGTTGATCAGTTAAGTATCATTTTTTAGTTTTAACCAGTTAGCTACTGTGTCATACTTGTTGACTTTTGACATGTTTGACTTGTTGTTTTTGACATGATCACCGATGTAGACTAGGCATGTTAGCTTGGTTTGCATTGCGTATACGATATTATACTGTGTTTTTTTTGGATTTTAGGGGAGGGGGAAAGGTATTTAGGTTAAATTTTCCAAGCTAGTTCCACGGGGGGGGGGGGTATTTTCCGTGGGGAGGGGGTGTAAACGCCGGCCACCAGACTGATCATGATACCTTTAGACTGATCATATTTCAAACAGTGAGTGATACAAAAATGTGATTCTATACCGGTATAGAAAAACCAAGAGTTTTAGTATAAAAAAAAAGAATGGTTACTGTTTCACTAATATTTTTACTAATTACTTTAATTTTACTATTCAGTTTAAGCCATTTATTTGTAATTTATTTAGAATTATTTATTGATTAATTATTAATTTTTTGATGATTTATTAAAAGATCAATATTTTTAATTCCGAATTCTGAATCTTGACTAAATTCCCGTTCAGGCTTAAGCTAAAAGTTAAGTTTCATTATTATGAAAGAAAAGCAAGCAAGATTCCTAATAGGATTAGACCTCATAGGATACAACCAATGGAATAGAGACAGGATGATCATTACAGACTTAAGCAAAATTAGAATCTTACCCCTTAACTAGGATTATATTTTAAAAATTAAGGAAAAGGACAAAAAAATAGACTTAGGTTTTTAGCTTGACAAAATATGAGGAAAAACCAAGACCAAACTGACTCCTGGTAGGGCACAACGCTTTATCATAGGCAGTGCAATAGCGCTGCCTAAGTAAAGAACGATGTGGGCACAATGTATTATTCTTTTTTTCGTGGGCTTAGACCAGGGCACTTCGTATCGAAGGAGTTGACACTCCCCCACAACCCTCAGGGCAAGGGTTTTAAGTTATGCCCTGGGGGGCATATAAGAACGATGTTGGCACAATGTATTATTTTTTTTCCCTTTAGAGCAGGGCACTTCGTATCGAAGAAGTTGTCGTAGAAACTTCGAAAAGGGCTCATTCAATTGGAAATTGGAGTGGCTTTTGACCTTTTTAATAGTCGAAAGTGATTGGAAGGCAACTGACACCCCTTCCACGCCCACCATTTCCCGAAACACATCCAATCAAAATTTTGAGGTAGCCATTTTTTCAGTGTATTTGATTTCCAGATAGAAATTATGTTTTTGAGGAGGACACTCCCCCACAGCCTTCAGGGCAAGGGTTGTAAGTTATGCCTTGGGGGATTCTATGGTTTTTATAGAAGTCGTTGTCGTAGAAACTTCAAAAAAGGCTCATTCGATTGAAAATTCAAAGAGCTGGTGCCCTTTTTAATAGTCGAAAGCGATTGGAGGGCAACTAACTCACCTTTTCCCCAAACACATCCAATCAAAATTTTGAGATTGCCATTTTATTCAACGTAGTTTCAAGTTCTGGAAATTAGGTCTTTGAAGATGACAACCCCCACACACCTCAGGGCAAGGGTTGTAAGTTATGCCCTGGGGGCATGTAAGGTTTTTATATAACACGTTGTCTTTAAATCTTCAAAAAGGGCTCATTTGATTGGAAATTGAAATGGCTAGTGCCCTTTTTAATAGTCGAAAGTGGTTGAAAGGCAACTAACCCCTCTCACGCCCACCATTTCCCCAAACACATCCAATTAAAGTTTTGAAATAGCCATTTTGTTCCACGTATTTGAAAGTTCAGGAAATTATACCTTTGAGCAGGACACTCCCCCCACAGTCTTCAGGGCAAGGGTTATAAGTTATGCCCTGGGGGCATATAAGGTTTTTATTGAAATCTTTGTCGTGGAAACTTGAAAAGGGCTCATTGGATTGGAAATTCAAAGGGCTAGTGCCCTTTTTAATTGTCGAAAGTGATTTGAAGGCAACTAACCCCCCTCTCACGCCCACTTTTTCCCCAAACACATACAATCAAAATTTTTAGATAGCTATTTTATTCAACGGAGTTGAAAGTTTTGGAAATTATGTCTTTAAGGACGTCAGCCCCCCCCCCCCCCAACAGCCCTCAGGGCAAGGGCTGTAATTTATGCCCTTGGGGCATATAAGGTTTTTATTGAAAGTGTTGTCGTAGAAACTTCAAAGGGCTCATTCAATTGGAAATTGAAAGGGCTATTGCCTTTTCAATTTCTAATTGAAGAACGATGTTGGCACAATGTATTATTTAATTATTTTTTGTTCCCTTTAGACTAGGGCTCTTTGTGTTGAAGAAGTTGTCGTAGAAACTTCGAAAAGGGCTCAATCAATTGGAAATTAGAGTGGCTTGTTCCCTTTTTAATAGTCGAAAGTTATTGGAAGGCAAATAACACCCTTTCCACGCCCACTTTTCCGAAAAACATCCAATCAACATTTTGAGATAGCCATTTTGTTCAGCGTAGTTGATTCCAAGGTAGAAATTACGTTTTTGAGGAGGACACTCCCCCACAGCCCCCTGGGCAAGGGTTGTAAGTTATGCCCTGGGGGCATATAAGTTTTTATAGAAAGTATTGTCGTAGAAACTTCAAAAAGGGCTCATTCGATTGGAAATTCAAAGCGCTAGTGTCGTTTTTAATAGTTGAAAGTGATTGGAGGGCAACTAACACTCCTCTCACGCCCACCTTTTCCCCAAACACATCCAGTCAAAATTTTGAGATAGTCATTTTGTTCAGCGTAATTTTAAGTTCCGGCAGTTAGGTCTTTGAGGATGACAACCCCCCCCCCCCCCACAGTTGTCAGGGCAAGGGTTGTAAGTTAAGGTTTTTATAGAACACATTGTCGTAGAAACTTCAAAAAGAGCTCATTAGATTGGAAATTAAAATGGCTACTGCCCTTTTTAATAGTCGAAAGTGATTGGAAGGCAACTAACACCCCTTCCACGCCCACTATTTCCCCAAACGCATCCAATCAAAATTTTGAGATAGCCACTTTGTTCCACGTAGTTTAAAGTTCAGGAAATTATACCTTTCAGCAGGAAATTCCCCCCCACAGTCTTCAGGGCAAGGGTTTTAAGTTATGCCCTGGGGGCATATAAGGTTTATATAGAAAGTTGTTGTAGAAATTTCAAAAAGGGCTCATTTGATTGGAAATTGAAATTGTCCGTTTTAATAGTCGAAAGTGAGTGGAGAGTAATTAACCCCCCCCTCACGCCCACCATTTCCCGAAGAACATTCAATCAAAGTTTATAGATCGCCATTTTGTTCAACGTAGTTGAAAGTTCTGGAAATTATGTATTTAAGGATGACAAATCCCCCAGAACCCCCAGGGCAAAGGTTGTAAGTTATGCCCTGGCGGCATATAAGGTTTTTATTGATCGATTTGTCGTAAAAAACTTCAAAAGGGGCTCATCAATTGAAAAGTTCTGGAAATTAGGTCGTTGAGGATGACAACCCCCCCCCCAGTCCCTAGGGTATGGGGTGTAATCTATGCCCTGGGGGCATAAAGTGTTTTTGTAGAAAGGGTTGTCGTAGAAACTTCAAAAGGGCTCATTTGATTGGAAATTGAAAGGGCTAGTGCCTTTTTTAATAGTTGAAAGTGTTAGAGAGTGAATAATGCCCCTCTCACTCCCACCATTTCCCCAAACACATCCAATCAAAATTTTGAGATAGCCATTTTGTTTAACGTAGTTGAAAATTCTGGAAACTAGGTCTTAGAGGATGACAACCACCCTAACAATCTTTATGGTAAGGGTTGTAATTTATGCCATGGGGAATATAAGGTGTTTTTAGAGAGCGTTGTCGTAGAAACTCAAAAAGGGCTCATTCGATCGGAAATTGAAAGGCCTAGTGCCCTTTTTAATAGTCGAAAGTGATTGGAAGTTTTGACAATTTTATAGTTAAGATCGATTTGGGTATAATGTATTATTTATTTATTTATTTTTTTGTCGTTGTTGTTGTTTAGACCAGGGCACTTCGTATCGAAGGAATTGTCGCAGGAACTTTGAAAACGGCTCATTCGATTGAAAATATAAAGGGCTGATGCCCTTTTTAATAGTCTAAAATGATTAGAGGGCAACTAATCCCCCTCCCGCGCCCACTTTCCCATTTTCCCATAATGTTTAAAAACTAAATGTTGCCTTAAGATTAAATCAAAATGCACCGTGTTAATGCTACTTCCCAATAAGGCATCTCAGCAGTATCCCAAGAACGACTGAGTGTATTATGTTAAAACTTTTGGGCTTACTTCTGCTCTTAAAATATAACCAAATCAAAATAGCGTAAGTGTATCCAATCTATCGAAGAAAGTATTCTTCGGTAGATTGGATACACTTGAACAGATTTTTTTGCGAATGGTATCAAGTTTTCCTTTTCAGGTCATCTAGAAGAGGTATGAAACTAAATTAAACACTACTATTATTGTGTCAAGATTTTTAAAAGGGTGTATGTTGTTAAAAATTGTTGAAAATTTTTCTTCAGCATACAAAGAGCAGGCCAAACTATAAAGTCTTAATAAAAAGAAAATATTTATTGTATTATTTTGTTTTTCCCTGAAAAGACTATGTCAATATAAAACGAACAGAAATTAATTTTTAAAAAATTTCTACAAAATAAGTTTTTCAAAGAAAAGTAAAGAAATCCATTAAACAAAAAATGAGCAAAATAAAATCAAATAATCTACCAAGCGTGAACTGTGGAAAAAGTGTTTTAATTAATATATATATATATATATATATATATATATATATATATATATATAATATATATATATATATATATATATATATATATATATATATATATATATATATATATATATATATATATATATATATATATATATATATATATATATATATATATATATATATATATATATATATATATATATATATATATATATATATATATATATATATATATATATATATATATATATATATATATATATATATATATATATATATATATATATATATATATATATATATATATATATATATATATATATATAATATATATATATATATATATATATATATATATATATATATATATATATATATATATATATAATATATATATATATATATATATATAAAACTTTCTTTGTTTATTAATTCCAAAATGTGGTAAGCTTTATCAAGTTTGTCGCACTATTGCTAGGGCATAAGACTGCCCTTGAGAGTATTTACTCTACACCCTAAATCGGGTTCCGGTTTCGGTCTCCTTTAGATAGATAAATAATGACCTATATTAAGTTAACCTAAGATTTAAGAATTGAATTAAATTCTGAATTGCTTCTAAACAAGTTTCATAGCAGTTTTTCAGTTTTTAAAGTGTAAACAAAAGTAAGAAATTCTTTTTCTTTGATTAGTTGTTAAACTTCTATTTTCTTCCTACTCTGGTCTAAATTCCAGGGGGGGGCCATGGTCCCCCTGCGGACCCCCATGTACCTAACCTAACCACATCTATATATTAGATATTTAATGAAAATATACATGCATCGTAATTTTTCAATAAGACTAAGCTAATTATAACCGAATGCGGAAGACAATCCGGTTTTTCTCAGATCACATAGATCAAACTTCTTGAGTGTTTTTGGGATATTTAACAAGTATGTATCTTTATTTCCTATATAATTTCGTTGATTTTAGCATATTTTAATAATTACTCTACCCCACTACTGAGCTATATTCCTGTATTATGTTCCGGGATCTGACGATGAAAATGTCGCTTTTTTGGGCCCAAATAGCCGAATTGTTGCAATTTTGAACACACTTTCCGGGGAGTGATCGTACTGCTAGTAAGTATTAATTCCCATACTGGTAATGTTTCTAGGTTTAGATGCTCCCGTTCGCAGTCCTTGCTATCCTGCAACTGGGGCTCAAAATCTTAAATTCTAGTCTTGAAAATTGTAAACTAAAACAGGGTTTCAGCTGTTGATTGAATTAGCTTAGCAAAACGATAGAGGTTAAAAAATCCGTAAAAATTGCATAAATGCTTATTCTGAAGTAGCAAATTTGCAGTTTATCCAATAAATTTTGGCAAAAAGAAAAAAACAGCTTTTTGTAGAACTTCAAAACTATTTTGTTAAGTTAAAATCCGTCGAGGAGGAGGGAAGACTGAAATTCCTCCCCCTAACTCGCCATTCTGTGTACGTACCCCATAAAGTTTTAATAAGTTTACTTTTTAAAACTTTAATACTAAAATAAAACAGACAAATGGAAATCACAACTTTTCTAGCTTCCAGTCGGAGACCAGCCTGAAGATATTGAAACACAAGTCTATGACCTGGTAATGCGCTATATTTCAAACCCAAACAGTATTATTTTAGCAATAAGTAGTGCCAACACTGACATTGCCACTTCAGAAGCGTTGAAACTGGCTAGAAACGTGGATCCAGAAGGCAACAGAACCTTGGCTGTTATTACCAAACTGGATCTTATGGATACTGGTAAGCTATTTGAGATTTTGTTTTTCCTGATAATATAATTTATATCTGGAACTTTAGTTAGGATTTATCTATACAATAAAAATAGGGCTAATACAATAAAATAGGGTTTTTAGAAACCATATTTAATCAAATTATCAGCTTCAAGTCAGTTAAGGGGCAGTGTTGCCAAATCAGTTGCAAATGTACCGTTTTGGTACAATATAGAGGTCCTGGCACAATGTGTCACTGCCCCCCAAGATTTTTTCTGGCGCCCTCATTCCTTGTTTTATTTCTATTTTTCACTCCTTTTTATTATTAATTTGGTCAATTATTGGTGCCCTTGTCACATTGCCCCCCCCCCCAAGATTTTGTTGTAGATCCACCTCTGCAATGCGGCGCATTTTGAATTTTTTGGTACAGTACCAATTTGCTTGTACATTTTGGTTTTACTTGCTCTTTTCTTATTCGGATATCTTAACTCTGGAAGTTCATTGAAAATTGTCCCTTTGTTGCAAGAAATTTTCAACCTGCTTTTTAGATGGTACAAATTATCCTCTCGCGGTACAATTTTACTCGGAAAACTGGTACAGATTATTTAAAAGCGTCGGCAACGCTGTTGAGATGATTTATTTATAAAAGTAAAGAGGCCCTTGACAAGAGAATACCCAATGGTTGGGCTTGTATGGGACACTCCGATTATATAAATAATATTCATAAAATACAACATTACAGCGGTGTCCCGCGTTTACCAACCCCCCCCCCCCCCATTCCGGAAAATACCCCCCCCCCCCCCCCCGCGGAAAATGAGGCTTCCCAAATTTTAGAATTTTATTTCAGTTTTATTCTTTTTAATTTCCGTAGGGGGAAGGAATTTCGGTACTTGTGTATTATGTGCCACTCACTCAAGTTTACGCTGTTTAAAATTCGAGAAGACCCCGGTTTTTTCATCAGTATCTTCGTTACTTTAGAAATAAATTTGGGCTATAAATTTGCACATTGGGGTGGGGGGGTAAAGTATAGCCGGTCTGCATGCAAAATGTGTTTGGCACAATTTTTTTGCATATTAATTAAGGAGACTGAGAATTGAATTTTAAAGAAAAATATGTGCACGTGCATATATTAAAAGAGTACACATAAAAGGCAAACGCGGAGTAAAGTTGGATCAATAATCATTATAAAAATTCTGAGTGAAACACTAAATTAACCTAATTATAGTACTTAATACTTAAAAAAACGGTCATTGACAAAAAAAAAACACACTTAACACTTGGAAAAAACACTTAAAGGAAACATTACATTTACTTTATATTGGGATTTTCTCCTTTTTTATTTTGTTAACACAATTTCCAGATACCTCTCTATTCTTTTGTAATTTTTTTAGTGGCCGTATACCTAGAAAGAGTTTTTTTTCTGACTTCAAACTGTGTTGTCTCGCGCTAAGCCGAAAAAAAAACTAACGAAGAAACCGCTTTTGTTCCCGAGTTTTACACAGCATAAACTTGAGTGAGTGGTGCATAATAGACAAGTACCAAAATTCCTTCCGTTTACGGAAATTAAAAAAATAAAACTCAATTAAAATTCTCAAGTTTGGAAAGCCTTATTTTCCACGGGGGGTATTTTCCGCGGGGGTGGGGGGGATTATTTTCCGGGGGGTAAACGCCGAGAACCCATTACAACAACGTTTAAAGATATAGTATGGGTTCATTAGAGCACCATAATTTGTACTATCTCAGGCAGTTTTCTCAGCAGCCCACGAAGGATTGGTCTCTCGACCACATCACACACGCCACACGCTCTCCGGAGTCGCAGTCCGCGAATACGTGTAGAAAAACCAGAACCAGGGTTGCCATTTGGTGAGGGAAAAAATCACTAGAGTTCAGTGATTTTTTGGCTGATTTTGTGATTTTCTTCAATAATCTAGTGATATATGTGCTGATATACTGATTATTTTGTTTAGGCAATATAAAAAAGTCGCTAGAAATAGTAATAAATCACTAGGGGTGGCAATCCTGGCTATGACACTGCTGTGGTTTAAACATCTTCTGAGCTAATATAATTTTCTGTGAGACTTGCTACTTATCTGTGTTTAGGTCTCTTTCTGCGCATGACAGTAGAGCTATTTCTAGTTGCTCTGTGATCAACCTCAGCCGCTTCAAATCTTGTCTTTGTGAATTCGACCTCACTTCGAAAATCCATCCCTAACAATGTTAATCAAAATAGCTCGGGATTTGTTTTGTTCTTTTTGTATTATAACCTGGGATAACACGGGACCCAGGATTTAATCCCTGCTTCCACAGCGCCGACGGAGGAGATCCCGTCGGTTTAAAATATTCTCATGGAACATAATTCGATACCCCATGTACCATAGATAGCCCAGGGGGACCTGTTATATTTATTATTATTGTTTTGGTTTATGGTTTATGTTATTTATTTTATTATTTGTATTATTATTGTTAAATACTTTTGTTTCGATTATTATTATTTACTATTATTGTAATCACAACAGGAAATTATTTCATTAGTTTGCATTTTCTCTTGCTCCTCCTCTTTTCCTCCTGTGTCTCAACCTCCGTTCCTTTCCTCATTCTCACCCTGTTGGTAACCCATTCCCCCTTCTTCTTTTTTTTCTGTTGGGACGAAGGCTATATAACCTATTTCTGCCTTCAATTGCTCAGAGAGAGAGAGAGTTGCACTGTTTTTTTTTTTAGCCTTAAAACTTAATCAAAATCCATTCCGAGCAGTGTTAGTGCAAATGTTCTTTTGATGTTTTTCTTCAAGTATTCCTTTTTTTTTGTGATAGAAAGAAATAATCAGTTAGTTACATTTTCTACTTTTTCTCTATCTGATCCTCTTTTCCTCCTCCTGGATCTCCGTTTGTTTCCTCATTCTCATACTGTCAGTAATCCTCCATCTCTCTCCCCTGCTCCCCTCTCTTATTTTTGTATTTTTTTTTATTGGATGAATAGTTTATATATGCTCTTACTGCCTCCAATTGCTTAGAATGAGGGTTGTCAGTGTTTTAAATGCAAAAAAAAATGAAATTCCATTCCGAAAAGTGTTAATCTAAATTTCACTTTCGATGTTTCTCATCATATATTTTGCGATTTTTGGACATTTTTCATTTGTTTTCGTATTGTCATTGTAATAAATAAAAGCTTGTTTAATTTGAATTTTCTCCTGTTTCTCTATCTCTTCTTCTTTTCTTCCTCCTTTGTCTCAATCCACGTTTCTGTTCTCAGTTTCTTCCAACCTGAAATCTCTCTTCCTCTTTTTCCTATCAAAACAAAGAAATGAATATAAAGATGATAAACAGGTCCATTGCCAGTAAAGGAAAATGATGAAAACAGAAAATCAAACGAAGATTTCGCCCCTATGCAGCATGGCGTCTTCAACATAGAGAAAAAACTAGAAACTAAAACCAAAAAAATATGACTAAAAAATATATATAAAACTAAAATAGACTAACATAAAATATACAATTACAACATACAATTACTTGCATATACAATTGGCAGCCACCTTCATGAAACCAGAAAAGTAACTTTACTTTTCTAGTTTCCTGAAGCTAGCTGGCAATAATATATGTGCGCTAATTGTATATTATATATTTTACTTCGGCTTTAAACCATTAATTCTTCTTCCTCTCTCAAGCTTCTCTCTTTTTTTGACAGATTAAAAAGTGTTATTGTAAACTAAACTGCTATTATATATATATATATATATATATATATATATATATATATATATATATATATATATATATATATATATATATATATATATATATATATATATATATATAGTACCGGGACCTTGGTGGCTTCACCGCCGGGCCCTGGCACGCGGCAGGCTTCTATATATAGGCTCTCACTGTCGCTTGTCTTATAAACCCAGACAATTTGAGCCTTTTCTTGATGTCATGACGTCCAAATGGAACATAAATTAGAAGTGGTGCCTTTGTAAAATTATATCATTTTATTGGACCTTTAGCTTTTGCCTCGGCTTGTCTTTTGTCATTATGAAAGACCTATCGCCGAACCTTTATTTCCTTTAATTGTTCAGGTGTAGGGACAAAAACTTCTTTTTGTTCCAACGGTTTATCCAGTCCATATTTTTGATTTTCAAAGGTAGGGTTGGTATTGATGACCTTAACCCTGTCAAAACCCAATCATCATCGCTATCATTTTCAATTTGTTTGCTTCGTAACACCTCGGCTTATCTTTCGTCATTATCAAATACATATCGCCGAACCTTTGTGTTTCTAAGAAATGTATGATAGGCATTGATGACCAATGCCTAATGTATGAAGTAATGTATGATATATGATTGGGTTTGGGACATGTCAAAATCCCAAACCCAATCATCATCGCTATCATTTTCAATTTTGACACGTTTTTATTCTCGCTGTCCAGGTTGATTTTCATTGACTGACATTTCATTGCTTGTGTCTTTTCCCTTCATTTTCCTTTTTAACACACTCTAATTTTCGTTTTCGCATATCTTCTAACCGCCCGTGTCTTTGCTCTTCATTTTTATTTTTGATACGTTTTTTGAATTTAATTACTTCCGAAAATTTAGTATTGACCTTCGCTTTAGCTGTCTATATTAGTGTTGTCGCAATTGATGGTCAATGTTGTCAAATTTCACATCTTATTACGTTTAATAGTTCAGGTGTTGGTTCCAAAGAATCATCATTTATAGTAACTGCAACTGCAAATTTTCATTTTTTGGGCCTTTCAACAGGCATTATATTATATAAATAACTGTTGCATTGGAAACTCAACAATCTTATTTATGGTACGCATGACATCATATAAGAAAATGCTTATATGATGCCATTTATGATGTCAAAAGAAATGCTTATATAATGTAATAAAATAGTACAAGACGTCATTTGCAAAAACCAAAATTAAGGCTCTTGACGATTTTTCTCAGACTTCAGACCTATCTAGATCAATATGATTTTTGAATGTGTACAGATCATAAAAGTGAACAGAAACATAAAAACAAACCTAGGTTTTTAGAACAGCAGTAAGAGTCATTAAACTTAAAAAAAGAAGCAAAAATTAAACTTTTTTCTATACAGAAATTCTTGTTACGTCGCAGTTTGTCTCTGTCTATTCTTCAGAGTTAATTTCAGTTTTTTAGAAAATGCGTTAAAATAGTTCAGCGCTTGCGAATCTCCTATTTCTCGCATAATTTTTATAAAGCCCCATTCGAAATGAAATTTTACTAATACCTACATTTATCTAGCGATAATTTGAGCCAATCAGAAAATTTAGTAGAAAAATTGATTGGCTTTAAGTAAAATTAGCTAAATTTCGGTAATATTAAAATCTCTTTATGAATGGGCCTTAAGAAAATTGCCCATATTCCACAAAACTACCATTTCTCTGTGAAACGCAGAAAGGCTGAAATGTAGTATAAGTTGTTTTATCTAAATTTATGTTTAAGGAACCGATGCAATGGACGTTCTCTGTGGAAGGGTTATTCCGGTGAAGCTCGGCATAATCGGCGTGGTCAATCGGTCCCAGCAGGATATTGTCAATAATAAGAAATTCAAAGAAGTTTTGAAGGATGAGGCATTATTCTTTCAGCGGAAGTATCCAACGCTTGCAAGCCAAAACGGGACACCACACTTATCTAAAACATTGAATAGACTTTTATTGCATCACATTCGGAAATGCCTACCTGATTTGAAGGTAATTTTGTTAAGCCCCGTTCATTCGTTTCCTTAGCTAAATATTAATTTTTAGCCCACTTAACTTTGGATTAATCAGGGTTGCTTATAAAAGAGAAAGAAAATTATGATTGGTTGATAATTAGTTAATACAATATTTATTCAAAAGTTGACTATGACAAGGCCAGATTTGTGGAATTAGTATTTCAATGTAAAAAAAAGACAATATAAAATAAAATAAAAGTTCAGTAAATTGAAAAGAAGGGAAAATCAACTTGGCATCAAAAATATAAAATTGCTGAAAATAAATATTCATATAAAACTGTCTAAAGAATACATTAATACAAAGAATACATAAGCATAAATATTCAGGCTATCCCTAGACACTCTCTTCACTATTAAAGTCTGTAGGTCATGATGCCCCGCTCCCGCTTTTTCAGCTCTGTGCCGATAGGCATGCTACTATAATATAAAAAAGATTGTTGCAATGGGAGGGGCTCTATCACCACCTACGCTAAAAATAAAGGAGTAAACCAGAAATATTTCCGGGAGTCAAGAGGGATTATATATCAATTTCTTAATTTGCCCCCTTAGATATTGAAAATACATCTCCCCCCTAAATTTTCTTAATTGACGTACTGAGTGGATTGTCTTTGCATGGTAATACTGGGTCTTGGGGCTAAGTCCCAGCTGTCACTTAAAGAACCGGTCACTACGGGTCTTTAAACCTTCTAACAAAAATTGCCTATTGAAGATTATGATATTGCTTATTTTAATTTTATTTCTGATACTTACATCTAGATCCATAATTCTATATCATAAATATAAATAACCCCTCGTTAAAAATACTTTTTTGTGTTTTGTATTTTGTCATACTTTATATTATGTAGTTTCTGTTCTAGATAAATTTTTTTATTCCTTTTATTAGTGAAATGAGGGTGATTCTTGTCGCAGTACGATATCCCCGGGCTTGACATCTCATATCTCAAAGCCATTTACAATATGACTTCAAGTCATGTGTGTATTCAGACTTTGTTCTCCCTAAGCCGTTTTCACACGTGAGTGTGAACGCGGCTTCAATGTCTAGCCATCACTACTTTGAATCAATCAGGCCTGCTTATAAAAGAGATAACGATTTATGATTTGTCGATATTGGCTATGGTTGGTCATTGAGGTCCTTCTGATCATGGTTATGAATTGGACTTAATTATTTTGACGGCTTTGGGTCTGCTCCCGTCTAATATGCTGTGTTTTCTTAAAAGCACGAGATGCTGGGTTGTTTTATCTTATATTATTTTACGAGTCCTTGCCAGTGTTGCCAAGCTTTGGGAGGAATTTCACCGGTTTTTTGACCAAAATTGTACCATAAAAGCTTCTTTGTAGTACAGTTGTAGCATTCTCCATGAATTTCAGTTTCAATGAATAACTGACAAACTAGAATGAACTGAAAAGACATTTTTTTTTTCAACTAATTTCGACCAGTGCTTTAATGCACAATATTTGATTTGAAATTTGTGGAGATTTGTTGGTAGCACTGGTCCTTGTGTTATGTTACAATGGATCACTGGCAGTTTCAGAACTTTTCAACTGAGAAATTGAAAAACGCATGCATTTTACGGCTTTATAATTCACCCTAGGCGGAATGAAAAATTTATTCACTCTAGGTGGAATGAAAAATTCATTTACTCTATGCGGAATGAAAATTTCATTAACTCCAGGCGGAATGAAAAATTCATTCACTCTAGGTGGAATGAAAAAGTCATTTACTCTAGGCGGAATGAAAAATTCATTCACTCTAGGCGGAATGAAAAATTCATTTACTCTAGGCTTGAAAAATTCATTCACTCTAGGTGGAATGAAAAATTCATTGACTCTAGGTGGAATGAAAAATTCATTCACTCTAGGCGGAATGAAAAATTTATTCGCTCTAGGCGGAATGAAAAAATCATTTACTCTAGGCAGAATGAAAAATTCATTCACTCTAGGTTGAATGAAAAAGATTTAAGTTTTATTAATATTTTTGAGTTGTTATCTTGGTTCCTGGGACCTTTCATAGTTAACTTATTGATTCTAAAACAAAATAAAAAAATGTAAATTTGGATTTAAATAAATTTAGGGCTTGATTATTGCCTCCTATTGAATTCCATATTTTCATTGTTGTGATTTCAGTTAATGAAGGCGCAGGGTTAGTTTGCAATTTAGTATGGAAGAGTAACTCTATATGGCACTAGTGACGTTAGATTTTTGTCTAGATATTCTGTTCCGCTTTGTCATGCTACTACATATACGGCGTGTTTCCATCTTCCCGACAATAATTTCTTAATAGAAATTAAACTGAGAAATGTGTTTCTGCAGGTTGACAGAAATAGTAACAATTTTTAGTAAAGTTTCTAATTAACCAAAGCGTTATTGCCAAAAATTGTTGAGTTGAGCGTAAGGTTCAAAAATTCCAAATATTAGAATAAAACTTGAAATTCTTTTTACTAAAAAAGTAATTTTGAGAATTTTATGGGTTTTATGCTTTTTGTTATATTATATATTTGTTCTCTAGTTGGGAATGCTACGGTATTTCTTTGTTTGTAAAGGTGCCATATTTGAATGGCAACAACTCTTTATTAGTCATTCCCCTAGTTGACAGAAAAATGTTGCTTTCAATTATTAACGAATCGAAGCATTGTTGCAAAAAATTGTTCATTGAGTTTGATTATAAGATTCAAAAATTTAAAACGTTAAAATAAAATTTCATCCTCTTCCTAAAAAATGATTGTTAGTAATTTATGTGTTCTATGTTTTTTTTTTGTTTTTTTTGGTAGTTTCTAGTTTTGCAAGTTTGAAGGTGCTAGCCCACAGTATTTTCAATGCGTTTTATTTTATATTTAAAGGTTCCATTATTAAATATCACGGTGAATCATATTCTTGTGAATTGTAACAACTGTTTTAACATTTGTAACAACTGTAACGACAATTGTAACAACTGTTGGTAACAACTTTTAAGTAGTCATTCCGCTAGTTAATGGAAAATTGTTACTTTTAATTGTTAACAAATCGAAGCGTCATTTGAAAAAATTGTTGATTGAGTTTTAACGTAAGATCCAAAATTTTTGAACATTAAAGTAAGATTTGAGATTCTCTTCGCTAAAAGAAAAGATAGTTATCAATTTGTATGATTTTTCAATGGGTTACGAAGTTTTAAATGTTATAGTACTTTCAATGTTTTTGATTTTAATATTTAAAATCGGGGGAAATAATATAAAATACCGTGGGGGAATGATATGTTCACATAAATTGTTGGTCAGAATTCTGTATTGGTTATTATATGCACTCTATTCATGAAAATAATTTGAAAAGGGAACGTGTTTACGAAAGATGGCCTCTTGGAAAACCCTTTTGCAAGCGTATTGTGTGAATACACACTTGCTTACACAACACAATCATATACACCAAAACACTTATACAAGTATAACATCATTTTGTTTTCTTTGTCATTAACCCGAAGACAATACAGACTAAGGACATATCAAGGATTTTTGTTTTGGGGGTGGCTTTACAGAAAATTGTTCAAAAACTTATCAATTTTTTTTTATACGTTTGTGTCACGTTCTTATGAGTCAGACACGGATTTCTGAAAGGTGTTGAATGTGGTAACCCATGAATGCGGCCTTGATACAGACCAATGGTCGACCAATTCAAAAACTTTCAGCAAAATTGCACGTTCTTGGACCAACGGTACATGACTTGGACTAACAGATAACCCACGCAAAGTTAAAACTGTTATTGCTAAGCAGTCGAAAATATTATTAGAAAACAAACTCAAATTTAGAAATTTCAAGCGTTATAAAAATATAAGGTAGGAAAAGTTTTAGTTATATCCTATTATCCTAGCAAGCTATATCTTAGTTATAGCTACTAGTTACAAGTTATATCCTAGTTTTGTTGGGTTATATAATAGCCAGAAAATTAGTCATTAATTTTATTGTTATCTATTTATTTATTTTTTTCTTTTTGACTTTTTAACTAAGTCTTGACTCATCATATTTGTTATGCATTTTCATTAATTTTATTGTTCTCTATTTATTTTTTTACTTTTTAACTAAGTGTTGACCTTTTTTATGTATTTTGTACAAAATACATAAAATAATTTTATATATTTTGAATCTTTACATGATAATATAATAATATAATTTTATATATATATATATATATATATATATATATATATATATATATATATATATATATATATATATATATATATATATATATATATATATATATATATATATATATATATATATATTTGTGTGTGTGTCTTTTAAGATATATATATATATATATATATATATATATATATATATATATATATATATATATATATATATATATTATATATATATATATTATATAATGTATATATATATTGCCTTTTTATGCGTAAAATTCAAATTCGGCAACCATGCTGTGATTTTTTAAAATAAAATTCTATTCTATATCCTAGTTGTCGATTGTTATACCCTAGTAAGCATATCCTTGTGTCTAAAAGAAATATCAAGGAAAACTAGGAAAGAGCCCCCGTGTCCTGTAGGAAGCCAAATTTTGAAATTGTAATACTTACTAACTTTAGTTCACAGTTTATATAATTATCCAGTATGATCATTCCCTATCTCACCCATTATAAAAACCCGGACCGAGGTGCAAGTGCTCCGAAAAGCGTAAAAACATAAGCGGCATTAGATCTTTTCACGGGTAGACAAGTCAGACGCGAAACAATCGGAAATAAGTGTAAACCCGCTATTACGAATAATGCACTTTGTAACCATTTCTCATTGATAGACGCAAACACACTGATCCATAAGTGAACAAATAAGTAGGAGGAGCTTTTTGTTCGCACCGAGAACGAAGACCAGAAATGATCTGCGATAAACTTACTGGATAATTCTATAAACTGTGCTTTAGTTTCTTTTTTTCTATTTTAGAATCGTATAACTTTAATGTCTACACAATTCCAATCATTACTGAACTCGCTTGGTGAAGATGTCATTGACAAGAAACAGACGCTTCTTCAAATCATCACAAAATTTTCGTCTGCATATTGCTCAGCCATTGATGGTACTGGAAAAAATATTGAAACTAGCGAGTTGTAAGTAATTAAATATAAAAATCTTTAGTTTGGAGTAGTTGGAAAGAGACTTGCCCATTTTTTGGGGTCAGGTCTAATTGGCTGACATAAAAGTACTTGAAAACGCCTCTTTGATGATGTATTCACACTTTATATTGGGATATAGGGAGTGAAACTCAACTTTAAATTCCTCCAAAGGACTCCTAGATTTTTTTTTCAATTTACCTTTAACTTTGCCAGTTTTATGTTTTAACCCCCCCCCCTCCTTAAAAATTCTAGAAAACTAGATAGGAAGAAAAAAAATCACGGTTCGTTAAACACTACCTTCTCTTCACTATTAAAGAAAAATGCATCAAGGTTAGTAAATAAATATTAAAGAAGTCTTAAGTTTAAGGTATTTGGAAGGGACTTGGTCGTTTTTGTGGGACAGGCCCATTTGACTGACTTCAAAGTAATTGAAAACTCCTCTAGTGATGTATCCACGTATTGTAATGATGGATATGAAATGTACCTCTTATCTTGACATTACACCAAAGGACTTCCCTAGAAGTTTTTTTTTATTTAACTTTGAATCAGCCATTTTTATGTTTTACCCACAAGAGGATAACAATAAAACATTTTGAATAATTCGCTACCACAGAAGGATAACAATAAAACATTTTTAATCATTCGCTACTACAGGATAATAGCAATAAAACATATTGAATCATTTGCTGCCACTGGAAGATATCAATAAAACATGTGAATCATTCGCTACTACAGGAGGATAGTAATAAAATATTTTGAATCTTTTTCTACTTCAGGGGGAGGATATCAATAAAACATTTTGAATCTTTTGCTGCCTCACGAGGATAAAACCTTTTGAATTATTCTCTACCATAGTATAATAGTAATAAAACAATTTGAACCATTCGCTGCCTCATGAGGATAAAAAAATAACATTTTGAATTATTCGCTACCATAGTATAATAGCAATAAAACGTTTTGAATCATTCGCTACTACATGATTATAGCACTAAATCATGTGAATAATTCGCTACCACAGGATTATAGTAAAAAAAAATTTTATAGCATTCTCTACCACAGGATAATATCAATAAAACATTTTGAATTTTTTGCTACTACAGGAGGATAATAATAAAACATTTTGTATTATTCGCTACCACAGGATAATATTAATAAAACGTTTTGAATCATTTGCTACCACAGAAGGATAACAATAAAACATTTTTAATCATTCGCTACTACAGGATAATAGCAATAAAACATATTGAATCATTTGCTGCCACAGGAAGATATCAATAAAACATTTGAATCATTCGCTACTACAGGAGGATAATAGTAAAACATTTTGAATTTTTTGCTACCACAGGAGGATAGCAAAAAAACATTTTGAATTATTCGCTACCATAGGATAATAGCAATAAAACGTTTTGAATCATTTGCTACCACAGAAGGATACCAATAAAACATTTGAATCATTCGCTACTACAGGAGGATAACAAAAAACATTTTGAATTATTCGCTACCACAGGATAATAGCAATAAAACATTTTGAATAATTTGCTACCACAGAAGGATAACAATAAAACATTTTTAATCATTCGCTACTACAGGATAATAGCAATAAAACATATTGAATCATTTGCTGCCACAGGAAGATATCAATAAAACATTTGAATCATTCGCTACCACAGGAGGATAACAATAAAACATTTTGAATTATTCGTTACCACAGGATAATAACAATAAAACATTTTGAATTATTCGCTACCACAGGAGGATAGCAATAAAACGTTTTGAATTATTCGCTACCACAGGATAATAGCAATAAAACATTTTGAATCATTCGCTACTACAGGAGGATATCAATAAAACATTTTGAATCATTTGCTACCACAGGAGGATAACAATAAAACATTTTGAATTATTCGCTACCACAGGATAATATCAATAAAACATTTTGAATTTTTTGCTACCACAGGAGGATAACAATAAAACATTTTGAATTATTCGCTACCACAGGATAATAGCAATAAAACGTTTTGAATCATTCGCTACCACAGAAGGATAACAATAAAACATTTTTAATCATTCGCTACTACAGGATAATAGCAATAAAACATATTGAATCAATTGCTGCCACAGGAAGATATCAATAAAACATGTGAATCATTCGCTACCACAGGAGGATAACAATAAAACATTTTGAATCATTCGCTACTACAGGATAATATCAATAAAACATTTTGAATTTTTCGCTACCACAGGAGGATAACAAAAAAACATTTTGAATTATTCGCTGCTATAGGATAATAGCAATAAAACTTTTTGAACCATTTGCTACAACATAAGGATAGCTATAAAACATTTGAATCATTCGCTACTACAGGAGGATAACAAAAAACATTTTTAATCATTCGCTACTACAGTATAATTGCAATAAAACATTTTGAATCATTCGCTACTACACGATGATGACAATAAAACCTTTTGAATTATTCTCTGCCATATTATAAGAGAAATAAATAATTTTTAATCATTCTCTAATAAATGATGATAGTACAATATCATGTGAATATGATTCTACTACACGATTATAGTAAATATAAATTTTGTATCATTCGGTCACACATGATCATAGTAATAAATCGTTATTAATCATTTGCTACTACAGAGGGATAGTAGTAAAACGTTTTTATCCATTCGCTACCACAGGATAATAGCAATAAAACATTTTGAATCATTTGCTGCCACAGGAAGATATCAATAAAACATTTGAATCATTCGCTACCACAGGAGGATAACAATAAAACATTTTGAATTATTCGCTACCACAGGATAATATCAATAAAACATTTTGAATTATTTGTTACCACAGGAGGATAACAATAAAACATTTTGAATTATTGGCTACCACAGGATAATATCAATAAAACATTTTGAATAATTCGCTACCACAGAAGGATAACAATAAAACATTTTTAATCATTCGCTACTACAGGATAATAGCAATAAAACATATTGAATCATTTGCTACCACAGGAGGATAACAATAAAACATTTTGAATCATTTGCTACCACAGGAGGATAACAATAAAAAATTTTGAATCATTCGCTACCACAGGATAATAGCAATAAAACGTTTTGAATCATTTGCTACCACAGAAGGATAACAATAAAACATTTTTAATCATTCGCTACTACAGGATAATAGCAATAAAACGTTTTGAATCATTTGCTGCCACAGGAAGATATCAATAAAACATTTGAATCATTCGCTACCACAGGAGGATAACAATAAAACATTTTGAATCATTCGCTACTACAGGATAATATCAATAAAACATTTTGAATCTTTTGCTACCACAGGAGGATAACAATAAAACATTTTGAATTATTCTCTACCACATGATAATATCAATAAAATATTTTGAATCATTCGCTACTACAGGAGGATATCAATAAAACATTTGAATCTTTTGCTACTCCTCAAGGATAATAATAAAACATTTTGAATCAGTGCTTACTATAGGATAATAGTAATAAAATGTTTTGAATCTTTCGCTACTACTCAGGAATAATAGTAAAACCTTTTAAATTTTTTCCTACCTTACGAGGATATCAATAAAACGTTTTGTATAATTTTCTACTACAGGAGGATAGCAATAAAACATTTTGAATTATTCGCTACCACAGGATAATAGCAATAAAACGTTTTGAATCATTTGCTACCACAGAAGGATAACAATAAAACATTTGAATCATTCGCTACCACAGGAGGATAACAATAAAACATTTTGAATTATTGGGTACAACAGGATAATAGCAATAAAACGTTTTGAATCATTTGCTACCACAGAAGGATAACAATAAAACATTTTTAATCAGTCGCTACTACAGGATAATAGCAATAAAACATATTGAATCATTTGCTGCCACAGGAAGATATCAATAAAACATTTGAATCATTCGCTACCACAGAAGGATAGCAATAAAATATTTTGAATCATTCGCTACTACAGGAGAATATCAATAAAACATTTTGAATTTTTTGCTACCACACGAGGATGACAATAAAACATTTTGAATTATTCGCTACCACAGGATAATAGCAATAAAACGATTTGAATCATTCGCTACCACAGTAAGATATCAATAAAACATTTGAATCATTCGCTACCACAGGAGGATAATAATAAAACATTTTTAATTATTCGCTACCACAGGATAATAACAATAAAACATTTTGAATCATTTGCTACTACAGGAGGATAATAATAAAACATTTTGAATTTTTCGCTACCACAGGATAATATCAATAAAACATTTTGAATCATTTGCTACCACAGAAGGATAACAATAAAACATTTTTAATCATTCGCTACTACAGGATAATAGCAATAAAACATATTGAATCATTTGCTGCCACAGGAAGATATCAATAAAACATTTGAATCATTCGCTACCACAGGAGGATAACAATAAAACATTTTGAATTATTCGCTACCACAGGATAATAATAAAACGTTTTAAATCTTTTGCTACCTCACAATGATGACAATAAAAACTTTTTTATCATTAGCTACTATATTATAATAGCAATAAAACGTTTTGAACCATTTGCTACAACATAATTATAGAAATAAAAAATTTTAATATTTATCTAACACAGAAGGATAACAATAAAACATTTTAAATTATTCGCTACCACAGGATAATAGCAATAAAACATTTTGAATCATTCGCTACCACAGGAGGATAACAATAAAACATTTTGAATCATTCGCTACCACAGAAGGATAACAATAAAATATTTTTAATCATTCGCTACTACAGGATAATAGCAATAAAACATATTGAATCATTTGCTGCCACAGGAAGATATCAATAAAACATTTGAATCATTCGCTACCACAGGAGGATAGCAATAAAACATTTTGAATTATTCGTTACCACAGGATAATAGCAATAAAACATTTTGAATCTTTCGCTACCACAGGAGGATAACAAAAAAACATTTTTATTCATTTGCTACCAGAGGATAATAGCAATAAAACGTTTTGAACCATTTGCTACCACATAAGGATAGCAATAAAACATTTGAATCATTCGCTACCCCAGGAGGATAACAAAAAACATTTTGAATCATTCGCTACCCCAGGATAATAGCAATAAAACGTTTTGAATCATTCGCTACCACAGGAGGATAACAATAAAACATTTTGAATCATTTGCTACTTAGGATAAAGTGGTTTGAAAATTATTGGAATGGTAGGTTTATTAATGTTATAATTGATTATGTCGCTTCGCCCAATTCCCTGTGGCAAACATTCAAAAATTGCAAATGATTCAAAAAAACATTTTGAATCATTTGCAGCCAGAGGATAATAGCAATAAAACATTTTGAATCATTCACTACCACAAGAGAATAACAATAAAACATTTTGAATCATTCGCTACCACAGAAGGATGTCAATAAAACATTTTGAATCATTCGCTACTACAGGAGGATAATAATTAAACATTTTGAATTTTTTTCTGCTATATTATAATAGAAATAATACGTTTTTAACTATTTTCTACCAATTAATTATAGCACTAAATCATTTGAATCTGTTTCTACTACTTAAGGATAACAAAAATTCATTTTGTATCTGTGGTTAACAAATGCTAATAGTAAATTATTGTATTTATTCATTCTTTACTCATTAGTGTGTGTCGTAAAACCATTTGAATAATTTCATACATCCCGTTTAGGACAATAAAACAAGTTTTATCATTGTATCACCTAGGATAATAGCAATAAAACATTTTGAATCATTTGCTTCTACAGGAGGATAACAATAAAACTTTTTGAATCATTCGCTACCACAGGAGGATAACAATAAAACATTTTAAATTATTGGCTACACCAGGATAATAGTAATAAAATGTTTTGAGCCATTTGCTACTACAGAAGGATAATAGTAAAACATTTTGAATCATTCGCTACCTAGGATAATGTGGTTTGAAAATTATTGGAATGGTAGGTTTATTAATGTTATAATTGATGATGTCGCTTCTGCCCAATTTCCTGTGGCGTGTGGAGTCCCACAAGGCTCGGTGCTTGGTCCTCTACTGTATTTGGTATATGTTGATACAATGAGGTTTTATCTGCCAGGTTCTTGTCTCACCTCGTTTTCTGATGAAACTGCATTAACATTTTCTAGTCGGTGTTTACACAGTTTGATTTTGAAGCTTAATCGCGTTTTTAAAAGTTTCCATATTTTTACTAGTTTAAACTTACTCTCTGTTAATATTGCGAAAACTAGTTTTATCTTATATTCAAGAGTAAGTGAGGCCCAGGACATTAATGGGAAAATTTTGTTTGCGATAGAGCCAGTAAAATAAGTGCACGAAACGCGATACCTTGGTTTCAACCTGGATTACAATCTTCCGTGGAAACGACAAAGTAATGTTGTTGCAACAAAAGTCTTACAAGGAGTTCGGGCGATCCGACATTTTAAGAATTTTTTAGCACCACAAATTTTAAACCTTTTATATAAAGCTTTGATCCACCCTTATATTTCATATGGATGTTTGTTGTGGTCTAGCAACTTTTATTCGAATTTCAAGCGTGTTTAAATTCTTGAAAATAAGGCTATACGACTTATTGGAGGATACTTAGAAAGAGTCAATGACACTGAGCCATGTTATAATAAGCCTAAAGTGCTTAATGTCTGGCAACTCCGTGACTACCAAGCAGGAATATTCTCGTATCACTGTTAGAATTGTATCAGTTCTGATGTATCTCATGGCTTTTACAGAGAAAATAAGTCACTTCATAGTTATAGTACCCGCAATGCTGATAATCTGGTCGCGGAATACAGGACTTGTACTAGAGCAGGTTGTCAGATATCTAGGTCCTATGGCTTAGAATTCTCTTCCGGAGAGCATTTGGGTGGAAGAACACCTTAATTTGTTTAAAAGAAAAATGAAAAATTTTCTTTTGAGTCTTGGTTAATAGAGGTTTTTTTTTTATGATTAGAGATTGGTCATAATTTGGTTGTTTATTTATTATTATTTATTTCTATTTTTTGTTTGTTTTGTTCGTTTGTTAAGTGTTTGTTATATATGTGGTGGTCCAGTATCAAGTGCTTTTATGTCTTTCTTTGGGCATCCACTTGGATTAATGTTATATGTTATATCATTTTGTAATAAACAGAATTGAATTGAATTTGAATAACCTATAACTTATAATCTATAACCAACTTATAATATAAATCATGTTCTAACCTATAGGCCTGTTCTTTATCTTGTATAACCTGTAACTTATAGTCTATAACCTATAACCAACTTACAACCTAAATCTTGTCCTAACCTGTACTCTTTATTATGTATTTCGTCGGGGTTATCAAATTTGGATAGGCTGGTTTCTGTATGTCTTTAGGCCTAAGGAAATAGACTATATAGGTCGTGAAAAAGTAAATTTTAATTTTGTAGAAAGAAACTATTTTTTAGTTCTTAATGCATTTTGAGATAAAAATTTAAAGTTTAATTTAAAATTTGATTTTGAGATAAAGGGTATACGCATAAAGGGTATGTAGAAAAAGAGAAAGGGAGAGAGAGATTGGTTACCAATAAAATTTTATCCAGGAGAGGTTAAGGGGTTTGGACCCCCTCCCTCCTGGTGAAAAAATGCATATAAGCTAATTTCTTATGCATTTTTTAATGTTTTGTTTTGTGTATGTAATTTGTTTGGGTATGTAGAAAAAGAGAGAGGTAGAGAGAGATTGGTTACCAACAAAACCTTATCCAGCAGATGTTAGGAGGTTTGGGTCCCCTCCCTCCCGGCGAAAAAATGCATACAAGCTAGTTTTTTACCTTGTATGCTAAAACCACCCCGACCCCACCCCAAAAATAACCCCTCCCGGACAAAAACCCTGGGTATGCCTCTGGTTACCACCTAAATTCTACTTATGGGATACTTAGAAAGGCTAAGCTTGTGAAGGCTTCAAGTTCGGGATTTAAATCAAATCTTGTGAAGTGTTTTTCGTCTAAAGTCTTTTTTCCTATCAGGTTCCAAGTGGTACCGTAATTCAATAAGTATGATCAATATACAAAAGATCTATGAACATAAGGCAGATACGGTCATTTTTTCCACAAATTTAAACTCTTTTGCTAGTTCCTTAGTAATTTTCGAAAACTGAAGAAAACGCGTACCTTACCACTACTGCTATTACTAACAACTCTCTGCAGCACCAAGCTTCCTGAGGCCAACACGGCTACGGACGCTCCTCCTCCCTCCCAATCTTAAAAGCTCCTCTCTTTAAACCCTCCAAGATCTAATTTCGCTTAAATCTTTCATTATGACCTCCTGGCACTCCATTCAGGGACGACCGGCTTTTAGTTCAGTCCTTATCGCCAAACGCGCACCTTATCGAAGCTAATCACTAACGCGGTAGCACTTTAGCAACAATGCCCAAATAAACTGTAAAATCTGGAGCCTGACTACAAAGCTTACGACCCATACAACGCGCTTACAAGCCTTGTTACAATCCATATTACGAATACATTTTGCAAAGCTGTTAAAAAACAACTACGATCGTACAAATTTAACATAACCTGCGACGCTAAATAGGGGAGAAGGGGGGGGGGGTCCACCTGCTCACCATACATTTTGCCTGCCTTGAAAGATTTCTTTTAAAATTTAATATTTTTATTTATTTGTTTAAGGTTTGGAGGAGCCAGAATCTCCTACATATTCCATGAAACTTTCGGCAAGACATTAGATTGCATTAACGCCCTCTCTGGTCTGACCCAGTTTGATATATTAACTGCCATCAGAAATTCAAGTGGTCCACGTCCTGCCCTATTTGTTCCTGAAGTAAGCCAACCTTTTATTTTCTTTTTTAGCTAATTTATGAATAGTTAAAATTTCGCTCAGTTTTTTTGCTAGATTCACTTAAAACAATCACCAAATTTGGCTTTTAAAATGTTTCGGTTTAAACTTTTTACTCTGTTTAAAAAACAAAAGCAGTTTCTTCAGGCTGGAGCGTGGATCTCATATTTTCCTCGAGAAAGACGCGATCAAAACTTAGTAAGTAATAGGTTTTATTGCGATTGACGGAACCAAGATTTTTTTTTTCATATGCTGTGTTGGCTGTTCATTGAGCATATCATTGAAGCTACTGATTGTAGCTTCATTGGCTGTTCACTGGATAGGTCAGGCTGTTCATTGAAGCTACTGGTTGTTCATTCTTCGATTGTTCTATTGTCTTTTTTAAGAGTCAGATTTGATGGGATTAAAGTACAGGACGAATAATCGGTTTTTAACAATTTTTTCTTTAATATTTAATCAAAGTCATTTAGTAAGCCATAGAAAATGAACAATGAAATGATTTACATGCCACTTAGGGCTACAACCTCCAATACCCACTACAATAGCACGATTCTCGCTTCCAACACTTTAACATTGTAAACAATTTCTTTTTAATTTTATAATGATAATAAATTTTAATTTAATAATGCTTGAAGAATAATGTAGTTACTACTTTTGACCAAATATAGTGTTGCTAATCTTCGGTACGACACCACAAATATCGATGCTTGTTAGTATCCTGGCGATGTGCCAATAGTCTTGCCGCTTATGTATTTAAATGTGTATATATTCCCCCTTAGCTCGAATTTTTTTTTCGAAACGTAAGAAAAGTAATGAAAATACATGACCCCATTTCTGTTGTGTTTTGCGAAAAATAATTGTGAAAAGCCCCTCCCCCCTCTCCGAACGAAAAATAATGGATATGGCCTTGCCTATTTCTAAATCTAGACATGTTTTCAGTTTGCCGATCCTTGATACGACACGAAAAATATCGATGCTTGTTGGTATCCTGGCGGTGTGTCAATAGTCTTACCGCGTTTGTATTTAAATGCGTAATTTTTATCCTACTGCCCTTTGGCCATGGGGGGGGGGGTACCCAGTTTGATCCTCCCTTCGCCCGAAATTTTTTCGATTCATATAAAAGGCAACAAAAATTCATAAACAAATTTCTGTTGTGTTTTGTAAAAAAAAAAAAAAAAAAATGTGAAAAACCTCTTTGCCCCCCCCCCTCCCTCGAACAAAAATACTGAGTACGGCCTTGCCTTTGTCGACTAGACATGTTTTCAGTTCTTCTCTTGAAAAAACATTGAATACCTCACGTCTCAATAAATAAAAGAGCTACTGAAATGTTGGAACTGAAACCCATTTCTACTATTGTCTCACATACGGTAATGTCAATAGCGTCATACGATAGCGTCATTTATAAATGCTTATATAAAACCAATTAGCCATTCACGAAATGGTTACACTCATGTCTGGAATGTGGCCTCGTCGGAGGTGCTATTGTTTGCCCTATTTGGCATCTCTTTTTTTTTTTTGAGTGTTGCATCTCTCTTAAGTGGCGACCTTTTTATTTACTTGTTTAGATTTTACAGGGAGGTATGTATGGTTCATCCAATTGCTTATATTGCATAATAGTGTCATCACATCTGAACCTCATTTGTTTTAATTTATCAGCTAACTAATAAGTAGATTTTACCATTTTTGGTAATTCTCAGTTAACTTTGAACGTTTTTTTCTTTTTTACGAACGGATTCTTAGTTAACTAAAAAGTTGACTACGAAATTACTATTAAAAATTCTTCGTTGTTAGATATCTACAAAGAATTTCTGGCAAAAAATTGAAACTCGACAGCTCAAGCTTGCCTCTATGGCTAAAGTCTTGGCTCTTGCAAAACATGATGGCTCATTTAGGGTTTATAGATGGATATGATATGAAAAATCGTGTTTGAATTGGTCTAATTATCGTCTTGCTTCTCTGTAATGATAAAAATAAATTTTGTAGCGTTTTCGTATAATATAGTCAATATCGATTTGTTCTGTCATTGTTAGTGCAAGTATATTACCGAAGAATCTTATGATTTATTTATGTTGCAAAGAAGAGCAGAGGCGGTTTTAGCTGAGGGACAGAGGTGGCACTTGCCCCGGAATCAGAAAGTTTAGGGGCGCAAAATTTTAAATAAATATTCTAACGGTTATAATCATCTTATTATTTTTAATTTTTTGTTTTTATTAAAATAAAGTAGAGGGTGCTGTTGATAAATGAAAATAATCATAAATATTAATGAATTAATAAAATAAAAATAAATTTAAAAGTAGTTGAATAATAATTTTAAAAAATGCTAATTAATAAATACAAATTTTGTTTAAATTTGGCCTGATTTAAATTTTGTGGGAGACAGGGAGGGGGCGCTAATCAAGATTTTGCCCTTGGCGCAAGAGAGGTTAGAACCTCCACTGGAGAAGAGTGTAAATTGTAGTCTGTTGCATACAAAACATATATTTTTTTTTTCTTACTAAAAACTAATGAGTTAATTTCTGATTACAATTTAATATTACAGAAAAGATATGTAAAGTACCTTACCAAGTAAAGTTTGCTTGCAAGTAGATAAGACAGACAGCCTTACTAAAACATACTCTTTCTAAAAGTATAGCGTCTCCTTAGATACGTCCTTTAGGCTGTGGAGAGCTTGAATCGTAATTATTCTTATAACGTCGAGTCCCCGAAAGATCGGGGAAAATGTCAATGGTGGAATTTTTGCGTTAACCTGGAAAAAAAATTCAATAATATCCACAATTTTTCTTTTTCAAAAACCCCGTCCTCTTTGCTGGATGTCCAACGAGTTGTACATTCGGTCCCAGTTCAATAAAGAAGAAAAGGAAAACTTTTGATATTGAAATTTAGTTAAGGTATAATGTGAAGCTAGCAATTGTGTAAGCGTGAGGCTTCTGTGGAAGATTGTGAGGCTGGAATTTTTAACATCAAATTGAATTCGGGATTCGAATCGACCTTACTAAGTGAGACAGCTGTATTTCGTTAAATACTATTCTCCTTTCTTATCTCGGTACTGAAAGGGACAGCAGCAGTCAATTTTTTTACCGTTGTGTGTTTTTTTTTTCAATTTATCAAAAAAATCGAGAACGTGTATTGTAGATCTGGGAATTCTTAATGCCAAATTGAGTTGGGAATACAAATCAACCTTACTAACAAGATAAGTTGTGTTTTGTTCAGAAAACATTTTTGATTCTTGTTCCTTACCTCATTGAGGAAAGATATAAGGATCTTCTGAATTTTTATCTTATTCTATCTTCTGTTGATAATGGCCCTTGAATATATGTAAAAAAAAGGTATAAAACTTATTTTTTTTTTCAGTTTGGTCCACTGTTTTGAAAAATCTTTTTCATAGGTTTTTCTACTTACACCCTGCTTGGTTCAGATTGGCTCAGTTTTTCAGTTTGGTCCATTTTTTCTAAAATTTCTTTTTCATAGATTTTCTTACTTCCATCCTGCTTGGTTCCGTTTGGTTCAGTTTTTTCAGTTTGGTCCACTTTGGAAAATTTTCTTTTCATAGATGTTTCCTACTTCTATTCTGCTCTATGGTATCACAGTAGATTCATTTTCACAATATATTAAAAAATAAAAATAAAAAGAGAGAGTGTTTTGAAAAATCTTTTTCATAGGTTTTTCTACTTACACCCTGCTTGGTTCAGATTGGCTCAGTTTTTCAGTTTGGTCCATTTTTTCTAAAAATTTCCTTTTCAGAGATTTTCCTACTTGGCTTGGCTCAGTTTGGTTCAGTTTTTTCAGTTTGGTCCCCTTTTGAAAATTTTCTTTTCATAGATGTTTTCTACTTCTATTCTGCTCTATGGTATCACAGTAGATTCATTTTCACAATATATTAAAAAATAAAAATAAAAAGAGAGAGTGTTTTGAAAAATCTTTTTCATAGGTTTTTCTACTTACACCCTACTTTGTTCAGTTTGGTTCAGTTTTTCAGTTTGGTCCATTTTTTCTAAAATTTCTTTTTCATAGATTTTCTTACTTCCATCCTGCTTGGTTCCGTTTGGTTCAGTTTTTTCAGTTTGGTCCACTTTGGAAAATTTTCTTTTCATAGATGTTTTCTACTTCTATTCTGCTCTATGGTATCACAGTAGATTCATTTTCACAATATATTAAAAAGTAAAAATAAAAAGAGAGAGTGTTTTGAAAAATCTTTTTCATAGGTTTTTCTACTTACACCCTGCTTGGTTCAGATTGGCTCAGTTTTTCAGTTTGGTCTATTTTTTCTAAAAATTTCCTTTTCATAGATTTTCCTACTTGGCTTGGCTCAGTTTGGTTCAGTTTTTTCAGTTTGGTCCCCTTTTGAAAATTTTCTTTTCATAGATGTTTTCTACTTCTATTCTGCTCTATGGTATCACAGTAGATTCATTTTCACAATATATTAAAAAGTAAAAATAAAAAGAGAGAGTGTTTTGAAAAATCTTTTTCATAGGTTTTTCTACTTACACCCTGCTTGGTTCAGATTGGCTCAGTTTTTCAGTTTGGTCTATTTTTTCTAAAAATTTCCTTTTCATAGATTTTCCTACTTGGCTTGGCTCAGTTTGGTTCAGTTTTTTCAGTTTGGTCCCCTTTTGAAAATTTTCTTTTCATAGATGTTTTCTACTTCTATTCTGCTCTATGGTATCACAGTAGATTCATTTTCACAATATATTAAAAAGTAAAAATAAAAGAGAGAGTGTTTTGAAAAATCTTTTTCATAGGTTTTTCTACTTACACCCTGCTTGGTTCAGATTGGCTCAGTTTTTCAGTTTGGTCTATTTTTTCTAAAAATTTCCTTTTCATAGATTTTCCTACTTGGCTTGGCTCAGTTTGGTTCAGTTTTTTCAGTTTGGTCCCCTTTTGAAAATTTTCTTTTCATAGATGTTTTCTACTTCTATTCTGCTCTATGGTATCACAGTAGATTCATTTTCACAATATATTAAAAAGTAAAAATAAAAAGAGAGAGTGTTTTGAAAAATCTTTTTCATAGGTTTTTCTACTTACACCCTGCTTGGTTCAGATTGGCTCAGTTTTTCAGTTTGGTCTATTTTTTCTAAAAATTTCCTTTTCATAGATTTTCCTACTTGGCTTGGCTCAGTTTGGTTCAGTTTTTTCAGTTTGGTCCCCTTTTGAAAATTTTCTTTTCATAGATGTTTTCTACTTCTATTCTGCTCTATGGTATCACAGTAGATTCATTTTCACAATATATTAAAAAATAAAAATAAAAAGAGAGAGAAAAAAAATTGTCAAGATGAAGAAACGACGCGGATATTTTGCCTATATAACACGCCTGTGTGTGTATAAAACAAGGCGTCGTCAACGTTAAGAACAAATCTAAAATAATCTATAAAACCGAAAATTAAATAAAATCTGAAGCTAAGCAATAAAAAACAAACCAATAAAACCAGAAATAAAAACCAATTGGTTTTTTTTATAGTTTAAGCTTTACAATTTTAGAAAACTGTAAGTCTTAGTTCGAGAAAACAAATCAATAAAACCAGAATAAAAACCAATTGGTTTGTTTTTTATTTCTTAGTTTTAGATTTTGTTTAATTTTAGGTTCTATACATCATTTTAGATTTTGTCTTTGTTCTTAGTGTTGACGACGCCTTGTTTTATACAGGTAAAATATCCGCGTCGTTTTAGTTTTTCTTTTACTTCTGATGGCCGTAGTCCCCTTCTTTTCTTCATCTTGAGATTTTTTTTTCTCTCTATTTTTTTTTGTCATGGCTGGCCAGTTTGGCTTCAGATCTTTCATTTGTCTCTGTAAAAGAGACCCACCAACTGAAAAGTCGTTTCGACGCCCTATGTGCCAGCAATAGCTCTGGAGAATCTTTACTTTTATCCTTTCATCCTATGTAATGGAGAGATTCTATCAATGCCGTATCCAGGGGGGAAGGCTATGGGGTATGAACCCCCCCCCCTCGAAGTGTTTGTCCGACTCGTCAAAACGTAAAAAAAATGAATATGAACAAATTTTTGATGTTTTTTTTAAAGGTTTCTTTGTAGAAAATCCTGGATACGACCCAGGGTTCTATGGTTTTTTTCAGTTTATATCTCTTTATTATAGTCTTTAGTTGGGGGAAAAAAGGGGGGGGGGTGTGAAACTGGTATATGTTTATATAATATCTTTTAGATATCATTTGAATTGCTAGTCCAGCGTCAGATCAGAAAACTAGAGGAGCCGTCCCTTAGATGTGTTGAGTTGGTCCATGAAGAACTGCAGCGCATCGTTCAGCATTGCGGCACTGAAATACAGACAGACATGATGCGATTCCCGGCGCTTCATGATAAAATTAAGGATGTTATTACAACATTGTTGAGGAAGAGACTTCCCCCAACTAATGAGATGGTATGTTTTGTGCCTTATTTTGCGTAAATTTTGGTCTCAGATTTGTGAAAAAAAAATTGTAAAATATCTGGTAAAATTTTAATGCATTGACTTTTTTTTCAAAAAGTTGGTGTTCTTAGTAAATAAAACTTTTGAATGAAAGCTCAGTCCGAGTTGATGTCTGGCCAACCACCCCTGTCTTTAAGTAACTCCCCCTTCCCCTCTTCTGGACACTGACTTTTTATGAACCCCGGCAAATTATTTGGCTTGATAAATAAAACTTTGAGAAATGAATCTGCAACCCGAATAAAGGTATTGTAGAGTTTTATACCCCAACTCCTACCCTACTGGCAAGGTTAGAAGATTGTTTTTTTTTTTAATTTTTGAAGACAATAAATTTCAGCTGGGGCGGCGTCAAAAACGCAATTAAAAAAAACGCATCAAAATTTTTTTTACGTGCATTTTTGATACTTTTTAGCGAGCTGGACAAAACATGGGGGGGAGGTAAACTCGGTTACCCCCTCCCTCTGGGTACGGCATTGGGTGCAGTTGCCTACTCTTGGCTCCCTGTAAATACTGTTGCTTTGCACAGACACATTTTGACAAAGGCTATTCATGGAGTTGTATGACATATTTCAAACCGTGAATTAAGGATGTTATTACAGCATTGTTGAGGAAGAGACTTCCCCCAACTAATGAGATGGTATGTTTTGTGCCTTATTTTGCGTAAATTTTGGTCTCAGATTTGTGAAAAAAAAATTGTAAAATATCTGGTAAAATTTTAATGCATTGACTTTTTTTTCAAAAAGTTGGTGTTCTTAGTAAATAAAACTTTTGAATGAAAGCTCAGTCCGAGTTGATGTCTGGCCAACCGCCCTTGTTTTTAAGTAACTCCCCCATCCCCTCTTCTGGACACTGACGTTTTATGAACCCCGGCAAATTATTTGGCTAGATAAATAAAACTTTGAGAAATGAATCTGCAACCCGAATAAAGGTATTGTAGAGTTTTTTGACCTCATACCTCAACTCCTACCCTACTGGCAAGGTTAGGAGATTGTTTCTACCCCCGAACAAAAATCCTAAATACCTCCTTGGTTGGGACACAAAGAAAAAGAGAATTTATATGTAAAAGATCTCGTGATTAAAAAGCTTTTAGCTTTTTTAATTTTATTTTTACACAGGAGAATCAATTAGATGGCCTAAAATTTCACACAGTAACCAATCAGGTTTTAGAAATGTAGAGTTTAAAAAGGTGGCCTTTTTTGGCCTTTTCTGGTATATGCTTAAGTAATAATGGATTTCGCCTGATCCTCGTCCTCATGTGTGCATAGTCAAACATCAGCCATTTCGACCAATCAGGGCTTCTTATAAAAGAGGCAGCAAATTGTGGTTGGTCGATAAGGACTATGTCAAGACATTGATGTTTATACTATGGTTAATAAATTTTAGATAAAAAAAAATAGGCGTGACAACACTGAATAGCATAGAAAAACAGAAAAAGAAGGGGAAACCGTTGACATAAGTATTTCTTAGGAACAATTGTGAATTATTAATGAAAGATTACATTTACTATTGATGCATCAATACATACAGGCTAAGTTGAATTTAGGATTTAATAAAGCAAAGTTTCTGGCAAAAAAATGTAGCAAATGAAAGAAAATAGAGAAAAGACTTTTTTGCTGTTTTTGAGATACCATGGTGAATTTAATGAAAAATCTGAATTCAAATCACGTAGTTGCAGGCATCAAGACATGGCTAATTGTAGAGAAAGCCAAGACAAATAGTCCAAGTGAGTGAGAGGCATATCTGAGATAAGCCCTTTTTAAGATTGTATAAAAATGATGGCATTTCATTTGGTAATGGCGAATTGCACTTACATTTATATGCTAAACATATTTTATGTTGTATTAAAATATATTTATTTATATTGGGCATATTTTGAATATATTTTGTTTTCTCATTTTCTAATGGCTGAAGGGGATATATCAAATATTCACTGAATATTATAATACCAAGTACAGTGGAAATGAAATCAAATTCTTTAAATGAGTTCGATGGAAACTTCACAACCATGTATATCTAAAAAGAATAGGAAAATCGGTAATTCAATTTTGAATGAAAATGATCTCCGTATATAGTTATAATTTTTGGTAGCAACGAGTGCCAATTAAAAAAAGAAGTTTGCTGAAAAATCAGCAAAAAATTGCCTAAAATTAGCTACAAAATAAAATTAGCAAAAATAAATTAACGAAAACATAAAACTAGCTAAAAATTTAAAATTAGCTAAACCATATAAAAAAGCTAAAACAAATTAGATAAAAATTACCTAAAAACATAAAATTGGCTAAAAAATAAAATTAGCTAAAATAAGTTAAAGAAAACATAAAACTAGCTAAAAATATAAAATTAGCTAAAAGATATAAAAAAGCTAAACAAATTAGATAAAAATTAGCTAAAAACATATTGCACCAAAGAGCTTAAGATGTAGCTTTCCTTTGAAGGTCGCGTTGTCTAATTTAACTGATTAGTTTTGTTGATTTATTTTCATGGTTTAACGTGGCAACGCTGACGAAAATATACTACTGCCCTAAAACTATAAATTTGGAAAAAGAATGTTGAGTAATGGTGCTTTAAGTATAGAGGCCTAAGACGGTCGAAGGAGCAAAGAAATTGTTTTGATGTTCTTCGCACTATTATTACCTGCTTAACTCGATGCTTGGTCAGTAGTAGTAGTAATGTTTATACTGTAGAGAATGTAGTAAAGCCTAATTAAGGTACTATTACAAAGTCAATATTATTTAAGCTTGTTAATGTAGTACCTTAAAGAATTGCAAGGCCGTATCCAGGGGGGGGGGGTACCCAGTTTGAACCCCCCCCGAAATAAAGACAAAACCTTACCAGAAAAAAGATGCTATAAAAAAAATCGGGTAACCCCCCCCCCCCCCCCCCCCCCCGAACAAAATTCCCGGATACCTGCTTGAAGAATTGCCTTGTCTCGTCCATTATAAAGTTTTTCAGTTTGCGTGGCCAGACTATTCAGAACTGTTTGAGTTTGTCTTGCCACAACTTGTAGAGCTCGGATAATATATCTGAATAAACAAAAGGAAACTAAAAGCCAATATGTACTTTCACGGAAATCCTATTTAACTTACCCCATTTTGTGCCGGAGATAAAGATGTTGGTCAATCTCCAGAGATGTCGAGAGAGACCATAGGGCTCTTGTATGTATGTCTGTATTAGATTAACGACGCTTTTTGACTACTTAAGTCCTTGCGTTAGCCCTGCTACGACGTGCTACATTTGAGTTCAAACTCTGGATCCTGTTTTTCCAAGCTGAGGTCAAACCCACTGCGCCGCCACAGGACTCTCGCATTGACTACTACGGTCCTTGCGTCAGCCCAGTAATATGTATTTGGAGTTTTCAATTCAACAGAAACTTTATTCTATAAGTTCAAGAAAGAACAGTCCCTAAAAATGTTTTAGCGTGCCTGTTTGGAAAGCATCAGCTCAAAGGAAATATCATTTAAGCAGTTTTACAGGTTTGGGAACTCCCTGTGGTGCTACCCCCTTTGGTTGAAAACCTTGACGACACATGGGACATATTAATTATGCTGTAGGTACATTTAATTGAGAGCGCTTTGCTTAACAAATGGTAAAAAATTATATTTTTCTTCTTCTATATTTTATTTTATATTTTTCTTTATTTTAAACTATACTCTCGTTAGCTTTTCGAACTGTTGATGTATCCCAAATCCCCTATCAATTTTTGCACAATTCTAAGGAGATATAATTTGAGTATTTTGACAGCTTTGGGTGTTCCCTATGGTGCTTGTAAAATTTGCTAAGCGTCCTTTGTCTGTAAGCCGGTCAGCCGACGCTGAGGCATGCGAGATGGTTTTTAAGGTATCGTATGGCCTTAATAAAATACACTATTAGTGAACTATTTGAAAATTTAAAATGTGGAACAAGATAGAGACTCAATCTTTATGATGACCTTATGGTTGTTTCAGCGGGATAACTTGTGACGAAAAGACAACATGAAAGATTTTCTTGATAAAGTTTATTACGTTATTTTCAAAATTTATTAATTTATTAGCTACTCATCCAAAAATTTCCTTCTGTTGCTGCTGTGTTGACCTTGTAGCATAAACTTTCGTGACGCAAAATTCTATTTAGAACTCAAGTCTATTTGGTACCGCCTATGTTACGGGAAGTGCTAGTGTGAAATCACCCTTTTATGTTACTTGTGGTGGCACTACAGCTAGTTGAGAAGAACTATCTTTATTTCTTCGAGTAACTGGCGGCAAAATATTGAGATGGGTTTCATTTTCTAGAATAAATTTGTCAAATTTTGGAATCAGCTCCTCCCTCTCCATTGAGTTTCAGATTCTCAATTTTTATTGTATGTGTTGACAAACAGACTCATTTTAAGGTGGAGAATATGATAGCGATTGAACTGGCCTATATCAACACTCGCCACCCCGATTTTCATCCTCAAGCAGTTGCGGCTTCGACCTTTGCCAATTCAGATCAGGACACCATTCCAAAAAAAATCAATCCAACCAAGAGGCACACGGTTAGTTTTGCACCGTCTCAAACCACCGGCAATATCATTGTCAATGGGGTGGATGTACCCAAGGACCAATTGAAGGTAAACAATTGATTGTTTTTAGTGTGTTTTTCAACTTACACAAATTATATATTACCTCCAGTAGACCCTACCTCCAGTAAATTCTTCAAATTTTAAGAAATAAAGATCTTATATGTAGAATAATTTCTGCTTGTTTTAAGTTTTAATATTGCTCCTTACTTTTAAGTCAAAAACATTGCTTTTTTTATTTAATTTCTGACCGTTTATCAAATCATCCTAAGAAATCCCTTTTCATTGCCCTGGGACCTTTTTCCCCCAAGAAAACATACCCCCCCCCCCCCAAAAAAAAATTATTTTCCCCAATAATAAATACTATAGCCTATATGAATCATGGGCAAATTACATAAAGGACAGCCCGGTCCTCCGTGACGAAGATTTTCCCGCCAAACTAAAACTTCAGAGATAAATAACCTTTCTACGAATTCCTTTCACACTTGTCTTTCAAAATTTGACTGGAACCCTTCGGGAAAAGAGAGTTCCGTGAGTAGAGCTTGTAACCCGTCGATATGGCTGGTCACTTGAAAGGGTCCTGAAGATCAGAAAAAAACAGGGAAACAGTTAAATCACAGGAAAATCGTAAAGATTTTTGGATATTGGGGACCAGGGGCTGAGACTTCGTCCCCACGCCTAGTATTGAAGACTATACTGGCTTTACTGATGACAAGAATAAAAATATAAACTTCCGTTAATAAAATAAATTGATAATATCGACACTAAAATATCTGGAAATCAATATTTGGTGCAGATTGTTGGCTTAAAAATTTTGAAAAACGACAATACAAAACTGTCAAAACAGAAAAGCCAAAAATGAAAGCCATGGAGAATAGAACTAACATAAGCATAGAATCAAGTCAAAAAATACACTAATAGTAGCGATGCTACTTGTTTTGTCAATGATAGAAATTAAGATTACCAAAATTTTTCTATTTATCTTTTTAGCCTTTCAACTTTTTGTTTGTTAGCATATACATATTTTTCATATTTTTTAAATACAAATATATTTAAAATATATTTAAATATAATAAATATATTTAATATATTATAAATCAATTTAATAAATATATTTAATATATTTATTATATTAAATAATATATTTAATAAATAAAACATACTTAAATATATATTTCTCTTTTTTTTAGATGCCAAAAATATTATTTTTTGGCTGTTATATAGTGACAAGATGAAATATTAGATAATTGTTGTTAATTAATTGATAGTTAATGTGTCATTTTTCATACTTTTTTCAAGGTCGAGGGATATATTCATTGAAATTAAGGAGCTAAAATTTACCTGTCCGAAAAGTGACAAGTTGCCGCGTTCTTTGGATGGCTATATGGTGACTCCAGCTTTTGATAAATGTTTGGAAATAAAAATAGAGTGTTAGAAATTTATTACAAATGAAAAAGCATGAATAAATCTCTCTCTCTCTTTCTTGCTCTCTCCCCTCCATCTCTCCCTCTCTCTCTCTCTCTCTCTCTCTCTCTCTCTCTCTCTCTCTCTCTCTCTCTCTCTCTCTCTCTCTCTCTCTCTCTCTCTCTCTCTCTCTCTCGTTGCCGCTATTTTTGTGTCTCAAGGGGTGAAACTTAAAAAAAAAATAACTTGAATAATGATTGAAAACTTATATCCCACCGAAAAGATATTTCTTAATTAACGATTGTTCTTGGCTTTAAAAGGATAAGACATTTTGAACCTTCAAGATTATTTTGCAGTAGGCATCAAGACATGGCTAATTGTAGGAAAAAGCCAAGACAGATAGTCTGAGTTTACATTATATAAACAATTTTTGGTGATAAAATATAATGTTAAAAACTTAATAAAGAAATCTGAATTATTTTTCAAGTTCTTAATATGTTTTTTCTTCCCAATAATTCAACCCCTGATGTATTACATATTACACGGTTAAGCGTTAATGAGCCCGCAGGAAATGGATACGAGTATCCTCGTGGAAAATGTTCCAGTGAACATTTCTAAGAGATGTTAGGAAATTCAATAATCTGAAAATTTTTTAGCTGTTTAAAGTTTGCTATTGTAGAAATACCCAAATTACCTCTATTAAGCCTTAATGGAAGTTCGAATTAGCACTAATATTAAATATTTAGGGGTTGTCCTTTCCAGAAGGAAACATGTTAACAAAACAATTCTTACTACATAGTAAGTACAAAAATTGTATTTTCCTTTGCTTTTCTTCTACTTTTTGTATTTTCCTTTGCTTTATTAAAATTGTAATTTTCCTTTGCTTTTCTTCTACTTTTTGTATTTTCCTTTGCTTTTCTTCTACTTTTTGTATTTTCCTTTGCTTTTCTTCCACTTTTTGTATTTTCCTTTGCTTTTCTTCTACTTTTTGTATTTTCCTTTGCTTTTCTTCTACTTTTTGTATTTTCCTTTGCTTTATTAAAATTGTAATTTTCCTTTGCTTTTCTTCTACTTTTTTTTTAATAAACATCAGTTTCCTTTGTTACTTAATTGCGTGCCTTCGTGTATCAAATATTTGGGGATAACAAACGCTAGCTGTATTTTCATGTCGTGGTGAACTGACAGCGTCCTACTATGTGTCGAAAGAGAATTTTATAGATAGTGCTTTGCTTTTGAAAATACCTGCTTGACAAAAATATAGACGGCGCCTGTATATATAGACGCCATCTATATATATAGATGCCGTTTATATATATATAGACGCCGTCTATATATATAGACGCCGGTTATCTATATATATATATAGACGCCGTCTATATATATAGACGGCGGACAATCTCTAAAATATGAATGCAAAATGTTCCTGTGATGGTGCACTGGGCTTGATCTCAGCTTGGTAATACGGAACCCAGAATATCGAACTCAGCTATAACAACACTCTGTAGGTCTGACGCAAGGACCTTAGTTGTCTGGAAGCTTTATAATATGGAACCCAGATTTCGAGTTTAGTTTTAATAACGTGTGGCAAGGTTGACGCAAGGACAATAATTCTCAAGTAGTTTTTTGTTATGGAACCCAGATATCTAGTTTAGTTGCAAAAACGTATTGCAAGGTTGACGCAAGGACAATAATTATCAAGAAGCTTAATATAATGGAACCCAGATTTTGAGTTTAGTTGTAACAACGCATGGCAAGGTTGACACAAGGACAATAGTTGTCGAGTAGTTTAATATTATAAAACCCATATATCTAATTTAGTTGCAACAACGTATGGCAGGGTTGACACAAGGACCATAATTGTCAAGTAGTTTAATAATACGGAACCCAGATTTTGAATTCAGTTGTAATAACTTATGGCAGGGTTGACGCAAGGACCTTAGTTGTCAAGAAGCCTGATAATATTGAGCCCAGATTTCGAATTCAGTTGTAACAACAAATTGGACGGCTGATGCAAGGACCTTAGTTGTCAAGACGTGTTGTTAGTCCAATACCTACATGCATACAAGTAACAAAGTAAAATAATCTATTTAAAAAAAATGAAAAGAGGAAAATATGAAAGTGGAAGTGCATAGAAAACCATGCACACAATGAAATAACAATTGTTTTGTTAGTATGTTCCCTTCTGAAGAGGACAATCACTGAATACTGGCCCCAGATTCCAATTCTAAAGCTATATTCCTGCATGTTCCAGGGGGTGGTGCGGACTTATCACCGCTGGTCAAACAGCAGATCCAAGAAGACCTCTCTGGATTTTTTCCGTTGGATTTTGGATGAAAATTTAAGAAAAATGAAAACTCGTTTGGAGGTATGGCATTGAACACCTAAGTGGCTATGGCTATTGGTTGCTTTACAGGGATGTAGGGATGCAAATTGTATTAGTGTCCAGCTTAGTAAATTATCTAGTTAAAGCTTATTGTCATGCTACTGGCAATGGCAATGTCTAGCAAGAGGCAAGGGGCCCTTGAGATCTGACCCTCGATCCAGTTTTATGGGTCTTCCATCATTTTATTACTTATAAAACTTGTAAAAACATAAAATGAATCTTTTCTAGATATCTATTCTCAGACGAATTTTCTTTCCGAGAAGTCTTCCAAAAAGATTTTGTAGTTTATAGCTTTCAATTAGGTATACTAGCCAAATTCACATAATGACATTGTTATCATGATGACAGTACTATTTTCACACCAGAAATTTAATCCCCTTAGTCTGAATTAAAATTCAGTATCAGTTTGCTAAATGATTTGTGGTCTATTGAGTCTCTTTTGATACTTATCCGTCCATACGGTTATATATATATATATATATATATATATATATATATATATATATATATATATATATATATATATATATATATATATATATATATATATATATATATATATATATATATATATATATATATATATATATATATATATATATATAAATATATATGTATTATAATAATAATAATTTATTATAAGCCAAAAAAACAGGTCACACAGAACAGTATTCTTAATTACACTCCACAAGAAAAATAACATAAATATCAAGTTTCAGTCATTGATGTCAACGCTTCATTTACATATTTACATAACTGCCTGATTGTCCTTTTTACAGTCGTTTTCAGGATCCCCGGGAACTCCAAGTTACCACCCTCAAAATACTTTTCCCTTAATAGAGAAAGTTGCTGGCACTGGGTGAGAATATGGGCCACATCCTCAATATCTAGGTTACATCTGGGGCAAGAGTGATCCACATCTGCATCTGGGGCCACCCTTTTTCTTTCAAATATTCTTTCTCTATTTTTTAGTGGCAGGCAATTCGCTCGGATCCGAAACCAAGTCCTCAATGTCTCCCCCGGTAATCCTAGTTTAAAATAATATTCAAATCCAAATATCTCTTTTACTTGGGAATAAAACTTGAATGTTTCAGATGTTTTAACTACCTGGGTCCACATTTGGACTTCCTGGGTCCACATTTGGACTTCTTTCTAGATGAAGAAATGTTCATACAAATACCCGCCTCTTGCTCTCTTGGCTGTGCATATGTGTGATGAAACTGAATTATTTTATGCTTTCAGGAACAGATTTATGATGGTTCATCAAGTAGTCATTCCAATGGATCCTGGTTCTCGAATATTCTTCCATCAGGAATAGGCCCTGCCACAAATGGATCCAGACAAGCTGCTCCCACGTCTTCTAACCCTAGTCCTGTGTCTGGTAGCCCTCAGAGAATGCCCACTAGCTCTTTGCCCACAGCTGCCACGAGCCATGAGCGTCAGTTGTCCGACAAAGAGAAAAACGATTGTGACATGATAGGTTAGTAGAGACCAAGGCAAAATTCACATAATGACATTGTTTTCAATGATAATAACATTGTTATCATAATGACAGTACTGTTTTCACATCAGAAATTTAATCCCCTTGGTCCGAATTAAAATTCAGTATCATTTTGCTAAATGATTTGGTGTCTATGGAGTCTCTTTTGATCCTTATCCATCCATAGAGTATCTAGAGGAGTATCGAGTTGGACCCCCTTCGAAATTTTTTTCCCACTTGTAAAATAAACACAAATTGAATATAAACAAATATTTTATGCGTGACGCCAAGGTTTTTTTGTAGCCCCCCTCCCTCGCCCAAACAAAAATACACTCCCTCCCTCCCCGAACAAAAGTTCTGCATAGGGCCTTGGTAGAGACACGCAGAACCAGAGAAAGAACTTGGAGAAAATCGTGCGTCCCAAGACTTTCTATGGGTGGGGGGGATGCACCCTGGGAAATCCAATCAGGATTTAAAGGTGTGGCTGTTTTCAAATTTAGGATTCCTATTCTGTTTGGGATTTCTGTATGTTTGGGATTTGCAACCGAAAATTAATTTTCATTAAAAAAATCCATGGAGAAAGTTGGCGGAACAGAATTGAAAGGTGCCATTAAAGCCCCCCCTCCCCCCGAAAAAATGAAATACATACAAGAGTAAGGGTACTAACTTGTGAGAGTTAAAACTAGCGAAACTGTGGACAAACACTAACCTTATCTGGTGTTTGAAGTTTCTTGGTGTTTTTTTAGTTTAATTTTTATTGTAATTGGCAATATTAGCCTTGTAATAAGTGTCAGATTTTTGATAATAAGTGTCAGATATTTGTGAAGTTTAAAAATATTGCCAAGAAGCACCCAAGACTGGATAGTGTTCGTAATTTTTTTTTTTTCGAAATGAGTGCCATCTTCTCCTTTTGTAAGTTACCCATAAATTAAGTTGTAATGTTATCAAAATTTATATAAGAAAATGGAGTAAAAAATTATTTAGATTCCTTAAAAATGTACAAGTTGTCCGAAAAACTAATTCATTTCAGTGACATGTTCAATGTCTTATTTATGGAAATGGGATATTTTAGACTAAATGGGTGTAATTTTTTCAAATTTTTAGACTAGGGAATGAAATAAAACTTATTAACAAAATGGAAAAAACATATAAAATTTTAAGAAAAAATGTGACCATTTCTCATGAAAAAAAAGTATATGGTCAGATTACTTACAAATACATTGTAAATAATTGTAAAGGCTAGTTGAAATCGACCTCTTAATGAATACAAGTGGGTTAAATGAAAGAACAAATAAACCAAATGCATATAAATACATCAAACCAAGAATTTAGTAGTATCTATCTAATAGGTAATCAGTGGCGTCTCATGAGGGAGGAGGCACCTGCTGCCCCCCCCTCCCCATCTCCGAGTTTAAAAAATACCCTTTGAGTGCGTTTGGATTAAAACATAATCAAACCCCACCTTATTACTTGGACAGAAGCTAGATAATTTAGAAAAAAGGGAAAAGATAATTTAGAAAAAGTAATTTAGAACAAAGTTTTCTGGGGTTTTGACGGTTCAGTGGTGCAAAAATTGGTTTGGAAATTAATGTTAAGAAGACCAAATCGCTGTGACTCATGACGTCAATGACGTCATGTCGTCTTTGACTGAATTATGTCAAGCAAGATAGCTTTCCTTACGTTGGTAACATTATTCGTAAATATGATGAAAGTTGTGAAGATGTAAAAAGTGGAATAGCAATTGCGTAGGGTGTTTTTTTTTGTAGTTGAAGAGAGTTTGGAAGACTAGAAAGATAAGTCTACCAGCCAATGACACAGTCTGCATTGAAGTCACGATTGGCCTTTACCACTGTCACGATGGCAGTGAGGTAAATGTCAGAAGGGGTTAAAGCATCCGAGACAGTGTATAATCTCTTTGTGGCCTAATACCCTAATTTACGCAGGAAAAACTTTTGTGTAATTTTTATAGAACTCGTTTTTTTTAACAAAGATACAAAGGGGAAGGTAATTTTCAAACTCTAGGAGTCACTTTTCCCTTCCAATTGGCATCCCTGGTCAGGTTTATCTAATTTAAGGTTTCTGCCGCAATGATGCCAATAATTGCTCAGATTTTCTAGATATTCTTCATCAAAAAATGCCCAACGGATAAGTTAATAATCTAACTTTAGTTTTAACTCTTTCGAACACTTTTAAATTTTAAATGTGGGGAATATGTCACTATATAATCTGTGTGTAATACTTTGACTTATATTTTTACTTAGACAGCGCTTTTGCGCTGTCTTATGATTTTTGTTTCAGCTTTATGTGGCCCGCTGAATCAATCCTATTTATTTATATAAATCGGCGAACCTAAAAACAAATCAGTTTAATAGATAATCCTAAATAGTTTCAGTAAATCACGTATATTAAAAGTTTAGTACAACAATTTAAATCTTACAGAGTCAAAATCCATTCAAAATTACGAGCAAATGAACTATTACAATAAAGCTTGGTTCAGTTATAAGATTGAGCATCCTGTACTGGGTGTGGGGGTTGAGGGGAGGTGGAGGGGGATATGCACTGCAGCATTAGCGGTGAATCTGGCTGAAAAAAGTTGAGTGTATACAGCATATACCTTCGCTCACCCGAAAGCTTGTGTACGCTATACTACTGTCGTCTGCAGCAGCTCATTGCTGACAATTCTAGTAAAAGCCAAGCACCAGCACTAATATTTATGACTGTTTAATGTGTGTTTGTCGTTTATAATGTATTGCGTAATTTTTTTTTTAATTCACCAAGTAGCATGTTTGTTAAATACTTACTTTTCTTTGCTCCCGCTTGAATAGCACCTACTTTAATAGCACCCCTCTTGCTCTCCTCCCCCCCCCAGTAAAAATACTGTATTCGACCTCGTTTTCTCGACCTCGTATTCGCATCCTTGTATATGATTGTTTTAATGCATATGCTTTTGTAGTTTTGTCGTAAGGAATATTAATTAATTTTCTTTTAATTTTGTAACTCAATTTGTCCTGCTAATACAGCAGTTTATCAATAAGTTATTATTGCTCTAAGAGACAGAAAAATATATTTTAATTCTATATATAAAAATATGTATATTAAAATATATATGTTTAGTAAAAAACAAGAAAAAATAAATTAAAAATGCTACAAATTTCCATAAACAGAGATCTCGATGTGGTCTGTTTTAGGGGACAATCCTTATTTTTACTTTATTTTTTAACTATGAGTAACTTCTCTAACCTTAGTTAATAATAATTAACCTCTTAAATATTCATTTACATTTTGGCCATCTAGATTAAATAACTGAAGCATAGTTTTTTTTCCAAGTTTTATTATTTTATATATTTTTTATAGTAATATAGCTCATATATATTTTTCAGATATGTATTTTATATTTACAAACCTCAAGTATATACGTACTTCAATATATTTTACATTTTTTACATATTACATTTATCTAGTTAAAATGTTTTATATTTTTCAGAGCGTCTCATCAAGTCCTATTTTGGCATTGTTCGGAAGCAAATACAGGATGCTGTACCCAAAATTATTATGTATTTCCTTGTAAATCATATGAAAAATAGCCTTCAGTCGGAATTGGTGACTCATCTATACAAGGCAGAACAAATAGACTTACTTTTGGCCGAATCTGAGCATGTGGCAACTAGGCGACGAGAAGCTAGTGAAATGCTGCAGGTAATAGGCTATTCATTTGAAAGCAGTACAAAATAACTTGGGCCTCATTACTACTACTAACTAAAAAAACTCATTGCAGCACCAATCACCCTGAAGCCAACACAGCTGTACACGCTCCTCCTCCACTCTATTGAAAGCTTCAGTCTTCACTCCCCTCTCCCCTCCCTCCCATGAAGCTTCAATTATTGGTAAATTCTTTCTTATGACCCTTTTTTTTACCAGAGGTGTCGTTTGACACCTCTTTATGGTAGGGGGCTGTATGGTAGGGGCCTACCATTTATAAGGTATGGGGTAGGGTTGTATCCACGATTTTTGTTCCGGGGGGGGGGGGTGGTACCAAACATAAAACTTTACAAAACATAAAAAAAACTTGTTTATATGTATTTTTGTTACTTTTTTACAAATCGGACGAAAATTCCATGGGCTTTAAACCGGATAACCCCCTCCCCATAGATACGGCCGTGGTAAGGGGGTACAATTTATTTTTCAATGAAAAATCCCAAAAAAGATTTAGTTCTTAAAATCCAAGGGTAGGGCGAAAATGAAAGGACGATTTCCCTCCGTCACAAATTGACGTCCCTGCTTCCCCCTCTTTTAGGAGACAACTTACTTTATGTTTGACCTTAGTGGATAGCGAAAAAGAACCATCTTTGGCAATTTACCGTTTTTAACTATAAGATGGTAATTACTTGCCGCTGTTAATTACTTAACTGCAATATTTAGTATTACAAATGCCTTTACAGTCTATTGTTTTAGCTTAAAACTCGCTGAAAATAAAATTTATAGCTATTTAATTTTGTAAAAAAAAAAGGGGGAGGGATACAACCAGGGTCGGATCCAGGATTTTTTGTTTTGGGGCGAGGTTGGTACAAAAAAACTTTAAAAAACCCATCAAAAATTTGTTTATATTAATTTTTTTACGTTTTACGTATCGGAAAAACATTTTTTTTGTGGGGAGGGGGGGGTAAATCACCTAACCCCTTCCCCCCCTCCTTGGATACGGCCTTGGGTACAACCTAAAAAAGAAAGTCCGGCTTGAAGACGGGAAGCAAACGAGATGTGGACAAAATTTTAGTTTCATTTGAAGGTAATTTAAAATAAATGAAAGTAATAAAAAAAAAATTAATTCATTTCAGTTTCATTGAAAGTAATGGGCACGGTAATTAGCTTTTACCTAATTACCAGTGAATACAGTAGTTATCGATAAGTATTTATATATTATATTCAGTATTATTACTTCTGTTTGACGATAAATAAAAGTTTAAATTGGGATAAAATCCTTTTAATAGACAGGGTTTCACAAACAGTGAAAGAAATTCACAAAAAATATCAGATATTTCGGTTACACATGAAGTGACCGTCATCAGTAGTAAAACTAAACTAAAAAAAATTTAAAACAGTATCGTATATAAGCTATAATTTTCGTATATAAACTAATATAGTTTTCGTATATAAGCTAATGTTTTAAATTGTTTTGGTTTAGTTTTACTACTGATGACGGTCACTGCATAAGTGACCGAAATATCTGGTATTTTTTTGTGAATTTCTATCACTGTTTTTGAAACACTGTCTATCAAGGCCGTACCCAGGATTTTTTTTGGGAGGGGGTTTTACTCAATTTTTTTTTTGGGGGGGGGGGATTACCCAGGAAAACCTCAAAAAACACATACAAAATTTGTTTATGTCCATTTTGTTACGTTTTTACAAGTCAGACAAATATTTCGAGGGGGGGGGGGGTCAAACCCCCGACCCCCCCCCCTGGATACGGCCTTGCTGTCTATTAAAAGGATTTTATCTCCATTTGAACTTTTATTTATCATCATGGAAAGGCAGTGTTTTCTCTGAAAGTATCTACTTCTGTTTGAGCCTTTAGTAGAATAAAAAAGTTACCGTAAAGTAAAAATTATGGTAAAATTTGTCTTAGTAAAAAAAGGTTAAGTCAGGTATTTGGGTATACAACGAAAGAAAAGGGTAACCAATAGACGAAAAATAACGTTAAACTGAATGTGATTTGAAAGGAATATAAGTTAACTCGGGTACAGTAATTACCAGTTACCCTTAATTAGTGTTACAATTAATGAAGGATTGACAAGATATTTAATTCAAAAATTATTATCACAAACCCGGAAAGACTGAATTTGAACTTCGTGGTTTATAAATATAAAACAATACGAACAAAAAGCTTAAGAAAAAATTTCGAGAGGGGGGCAATAATGAATAAAAACCTGATTTTATATGATAATTTGAACAAGAAGTGCCCGGAAATTCGGAAAAATTTAGGATTTTGTGGAGGGAGGTACCGACCCCCCCCCCTTCCTTTAAGTACACCCCTTTTCTGAGTCGGACAAAAAAAATATGATAGCAAAAGCTCCAAACCAAACAAAAAATTAAAGAGTGGCAACAGAATGCCAAAATGGGAAATACCAAATATTTTTTTCCTTTTTTTTAAGTGATTGTTCAAACTGAGATCGGTCATAACATGTTAATAAGGTAAAAACAGGAAACGGTTAAAACTCAATAAAACTAAAAAAAATATTAATATAAAATAAAATAGAAAGGACATTAAAAAAGAGGGGGGCGAATAAATACAAAACATGGACAGCGCCTTACGAATTTAAAAAAGAAAAATCAGTGGGATTTTTTGTTTATTTTTCCCGTAATGTAGGGGAGAAAGGTTTATTTCATATATGGAGGTACTGTAGTGAATAAGAGACAATGTACAAACAGGCTGGGGGAGGGTGGAATTTTGGCGGGGATTGTCTGTTCAGAAGAATGTGTTCCGTGAGAGGGTTTGTTGTTACATTTTTAGAAAAACGGAGACACGTAATCTCGCCTGTAGTCAACGTTTTAACGTAGCTTTTTTTTAAAGAGATTATGGGACCTTACCTTCTTTGAGTATCATTTGTAGGGCTCTTTTTTGAATATTTCAATTTTTTATGACTCTTTGCGCGAGATGCTAGTGTGCCAAACTGGACAAGCATATTCAAGATGAAGGAAAGGAAGTATTAATCTTTAAATAATGGGGAGGGGTGCCAAATTTATTTAGAGGCTTAAGGAGGGAGATAGATGCATTAGCTCTATGGATGTATTTTTGACGTAACACCTTTAATTAGGTATCCTTTCCCCAGACCACACTGCCTTTCTGTGACGAACAAATAAACGTTCAAATGGAAATAGATAGTGAGAACAGGTAAAAAAAAAAAGTCTGAATATTTTGATCACATATGTAGCGATCTTCATCAGTAGAAATACTAAAGTATTAAAATTGAAACTAACATATCTACCCTCTATGCTGGCGACCCTGCAGAGCAAGAGCGTTAGGTCAAGTAAGTCAAGTCACTCACAAAACAATGAAGTTCTGGGTTAAATAAATAGATGGATGTATCCCCATTTGAACATTTATTTGTTCTTTATGGATGATATTATTAACATGGCCACGCTACTTTAAATTAGGAGAATTTACGACGTCAAGTAATTCAAAGGAGGACACGGAGATTTCAGGAGAGATAGGAATAAAGAAACGGGACGAGGATTCATGGAAACAAATTTGCATAATCATGGATTTAGAAGGGTTTAGTCTCATGACCAAGCTCAAGGAGTGATGCGTAATTGCACTGAGAATACTCATAGGGTTGCTCGTTAAATCTCTTTTGCATGTTTCACCGACCGTTATGTCATCAACAAATTTCCCTCTGTCAGGAAATTCTACCACCAGACTGTTAATCATAACTGAGAAAAAATGAGGGCCTGGGAGGATACCTTAGGGTACTCCATTATGAACAGACAGAGGGATGGAGTAATGATTCTGGCATTTGACTACTTGTGATCTATTTGATAAGAAGGAGGCAGCCAATTACACCAGGGGAAGAATTATATTAAATTCAGTGGCAAGTTTTTTTAACTATTATATTAGTCCGATAGGATACTTTTTGGAGATTAGTGGACATTTAGCCGAGTATTACTTTTTTCAAGAATTTTTCCTATGGTGGTCCCAAGATGAGCAAAGTAATAAGGAGTTGAATTGGATTTGGTAGTTTTTTAAGTTGACCAAGCGTAGATGGCGCTGCTTTGATTTTGAAATACTTTTAACAAACGGTGAAGAGATCTAAGTGCCTTAAATGTTTGGCAGTTACAGTGGTGATTCTGGCCTCTTGCACCCTGAGAAAAATTTTGATTGGCGCCCCCCCTTTATTTCTCAATTTTTTCTGCATTTTGTGCCTCTTCATTTTTTTTTTCTTGTTCTAAACGTCGTGTTCTTCTAGCAGCACCGCTTTCCTTTTTATTACAATACGACATCATGTAAAATACGAACAGGTTTGAATACAAAATGTCACAAAAAACATTAAACTGTTAAATTCGGTCTGCATACTTTTTTCTCAAGCAATGGTGATGAAGATATGGGAAAAATTAAAATTTCAGATTCAGGTTTTTCAATTTGAATCGGATTGAAAATTTCGGAAAATTTTGCGTATAGCTACTGCCAACTGCGTCCTCTACTTTATTTTAATAAAAATAAAGTTCCAAGTGTTACAAAATTATTTTTACCATTAGATTTTTTTTCGCGCCCCTAAAATTTATGGGCCCGGGGTAGTGTCCCTCCCCCCCCCCTTAAAACCACCTCTGTGCAGTTAACCTGTATAGTTAAAATAAGTTTCACAGCAAGTGCTTTCAATGTAGGTGTAAATTGCCTGTGACAATCCTTTATCCTTGCAGGAATGAACTTTACGATTCATTGAAGATGTCACTGAAAATATATTCTTTAATTTAGTTAGTGTTGTCTATATCGGACTTCTACGCAGTGTAACCCTGCCCTCCATAGATATCATCTCTAAATATCCCTAACAAAAAGCTCTGTTCTAAGGAGCAAAATGTTATAAATATTAATTAAAAATGTATATTTTTACTGTTATTTAATGTACAGATGGGGTTTTATTTAATTTTTAGTGTTCAGTTTTTACTATTATTTATTGTTCAGCTGGGTAATCATGGTTTTGTAAGTATTTGTTATTGTTGAACCCAAAATGTGACAAATTGTATTTTTGGTAAAAGGACGGAGGAGTGGAGGACAGAGGTTAAAAAGAAAAAAAACTCGAAAAACGCATACAAAATTTGTTTATATCAATTTTTGTTACTTTTTTAAGTCAGACAAACATTTCGGGGGGAAGGGGTTCAAACCCCTACCCCCTTGGATACGGCTTTGGGTAGACATCACCCTTTACAAAACCCAACATAAGCTCTACAATCACTACAGCCATCCTTACTCCCCCCCTCCCCACTTTCCTCCCAAAAAATAATAAAATAAATAAATAAAATAAAAGAAATAAATAAAATCAAAATTAAGTAAAATAGTGGTATTTCAAAAATCCAGATGCTTATCAATTTTTCGTCCTAACGTTAGCCTACAATCTTTTAACTCACCGACTTTTTTGTCATTTTTTTGTTTGCTTGCTACAAAAAGCTGTAAATTTGTAAAAGCTGTAAATTTCCAAATGGTCGTCCCCATTTGGAGACGACCTCCAAATGGAGGTCGTCTAAACCATATTAAATTAATACTATTTAATACTTTTGTGGTAATGTTTTAGATGGTGCTAGTAAAAATAGTATTGGGTGATATTCGATTTTGATATATTACCAAAATAAATTGGGAGACTCGTGGAGTCTCAAATTCAATATAGGGACGAAAAATCCTATCTTGAACAGGCTCCAAAACAATTTTTGTTTTCTTGAAGTTTTATAAAAGAGGCAGAAGGAATGAAAATCTGAAAACTGAGATTTGATCTGAAAAAAACTTAGATTTATCAGACGTCAAAAATAAAAATTCGATTGTGAAATCGCAAAGTTTGAGAGGGGAGGCAAAGTGGGAGGGAAGTCACAGTCCGAGGTACTGTGAGTGGCACTGGCAGTTTTCTAGTTCCTATCAAATCCATTTTAAATCATCCACAAATTCATCTCTTTAACAGTTTCCCATGCTTTTTTCTTGAAGTTTTTAAAATAATCAGAAGGATCTTTTTAATATACTATTTAAGTATATTTCCGAAGACCACACTGCCTTTCTGTGACGAACAAATAAAAGTTCAAATAAGGATAATTCCTTTTAATAGACGTTGAAAAAGATACAAGTAGTTCTGGATATTTCGATCACATATACAGTGACAGTTTATCTGCTGGTGGCGGTCACTGTATATATGATCGAAATATCCAGAACTTTTTGTATCTGTTTCACTGTCAATAAGTTCGTGGTAACGAACTGTATAGTAAGAGCAACTCGCCTCAATAGTAACCGAAACTCCAAAAAATGGAATTTTAATATCAATAGATACATCAAAAGAATTGGATTTTTATGCTGATTTTAAATAAATAAGTTTCGTCAAGTTTGCTCATATCAATCAAAAGTTACGAGCCTGAGAAAATTTGCCCAATTTTCAAAAAAAGGGAAAAATGCCCCCTATAAGTCATATAATCTTAATGAAAATCACACCATCAGATTCAGCGTATCAGAGAACCTCACTGTAGAGGTTTCAAGCTCCTATCTGCAAAAATGTGGATTTTTTTTTTTTTTTTGCCAGAAGAAAGATCACGGATGCGTGTTTTATTTGCCCTTTTTTTACCAGGGGTGATCGTATCAGCCCAGAGGTTCTAGAATTTTGCGAGAGAGCTTATTTGAGCAGAAATTAGAAGTTCTTGTGCCTTTTTTTAATCAAAGAACAAAAAAAAAAAAGAATCACTTTTTGCAAAGAAAACTGCATTTTAGATGTCTTTTCATATTTTGAAAGATATTTGATTTTTAAGCAATCACAGCCATATATGAAGTGATAAGTGATGTGACGTAAGATCTAACACCAATTGTGTACTAATAACCATATATGACGTAATGAGTGACATTACATAAAAATTGAAAAAATCAATTTTTATTTTAGTCTATTACATAAAGGATCGATATGTTTCATCATAAATTTTGTTAGTCAATAGTATCTCATGTAGTAGTTTTCAATAGTCAAACAGTTCTTCGTAATTAAACAGTTCGGGGTTACGAACTATATAGTAAGGATGACTCATCCCAATAGTAACCAAAACTCTAAAAAACGGAATTTTGATACCAATAGTCACATCAAAAGAATCGGATTTTAGGCTGAATTTAAATTTATAAGTTTTGTCAAGTTTATAATAAAGAACAAACGCTAGCTCATAGTAACTGAAATATTGATTAGTGGCAGTATTATGATTGATAAACTTTTCTGGGTAAATGCAATATTTTACTTATTTGCCTGCTTGATTCTCTGAAATTCGTCTCTTACTGTTCAAACTAAGATGAAGCCGTAGGCTTTTTCCTGTTAGTAATACCAATCCGGGCTGTAGTGGTAGCTGTAAACCTATCTGGGTGGCAGTGGTAAGAGTAAAGACGATGTAGGAGACGCTGGTTTATTTCAGTTATTATAGGCTGGAGTTCGTTTTTTTTGCAAAAAGTACCACTATTTTAGAAACTATTTGTATAGTAAAGAACGATAAGAAGCCCATGGATATGTAAGTTACATTTAAATACGACCATTGGAATAACAATCATATAAAGAATCTGTATAGTTCAATGTAGGATAAAGATGTGTGAAACCTAGTAAAGAACAAACAAAGGCATATAGTAATTAAAAAAATTTAATAAAAGCATCTTTTACAAAGTTTTATAGCAAACACAAACGGTGGCTCATAGTAAGTGAAACATTAATTAATATAATAGTATTATTTTACTACTATATCATATTACAATTTATACTATACACAATTATACTATAATGGTATGTATTAACATAATAGTAACTGAAATATTAGTAGTGTTCGTGCTATCGTAGCGGTACATAAAGGATCGTTATGGTTCATTATAAAAGGGGATAGTTTAAGTTTCATTTGATATATTTGAAACCTAGTAAAGAACAAACCACGGCACACAGTTACTAACAGTTGTAGTAATAACAGAACGCATTAAAAGTGTTGAAAAGCGTTAAGCAAGCATTTAAAAAGAAAAGGGAAAGAAAAATTCTATAAAGGGCTTCATTGAGGAATTTAGCTCGCAATTCATTGACGCCTAAGTGTGTAGCCCCAGCACTAACATTGAGATCGTCTTTATCATCCTGATCATAAGCTCGGCGTTTGTGATCATTAATAAGGACTTCATGAGCTTTTGATATATCTTTAAAACGATTTGCAGCTTCTTCCTGGTTATCTAGATTTTTGTCAGGATGCCATTTTAAACTCAAACGACGGTACGATTTTTTAATGTCTTCCTTTGAAGCGTTTCGAGGTACTTCTAAAATAGAGTACAGGTTTCTCTTGGTTTCCTTAGATGTTTGTTTGTTTTGACCTTCACTTCTGGAGTATCTAGGGGAAGATGGCCTAGCTCCTGGATCATCTCTCTGAGTTCTTCCTGAACTGCTTCCAGATGAGTTAGATGACCTTCCATCATTTGTTCTTCTAGATCCGGCCTGCAATCTTTCAGTGCCAGCTGTTCGTTTTTCTTTACCATATTCATTTTTCCTTCCTTCATCATCTTCAATTCTTTCTGTAGTTACCTTTTCCTCTTTCCTTTTCTTTTTGGCAGAGGGAATATCTTCAGCAGCTCCAAACACGTCTTTCATACCAGAAGGTCCAACGATTGTCTTTGATTTTGTCTGCAACTCCGGCTGACTAATAATTTCTTCTTTCACTTTTTTAATTTTTTTTTCATTTCGGATTCCATTTTTTTCTCTATTTGTTCTTTTAGATCCTGATTTTACATACTTTTCAATGCCCAACCAAGCAGCTGTTCCAGCACATACCAGTGGAATTCCAATGGGAAGAAATTTATATATGTTCATCATCTTACAATCAAGGGATTACTTTATCAACTAATTACCAATTGCTAGGAGATACGTCGTTTTATATTTAAAATGACGTCATAATTTATGGGCTGTTAAGGTGTGTAAAAGCAAAAATGATGTCATACTGTGTACGGTAGTATGAAGTTTTTACAATTTGCAGTGATGACGTCATAGTAAAAACAACCTCACGCTGCCTTGATGTAAATGAGTAGCAAACCTGGTTAGGAAATTTGTTTTTCTAATAGTTTTACTTATTTCCAACCTACCAGGTTCAACTATTTAAAAAAAAAAGTTTAAGAATAAGTAGGGAAATTCTCAAGAAAACTACCTCTTACAAAACTGAAAGTGCCAATGAGGTATAAAATGGAATCCAACCATTCGGATCTGCTAAGTACAAACTTGCACAACCTCAATATCTTACAAAACGAGGAAACAATCGAAATTCAATTTTTAATGAAAAGGGTTGTTTTACTAATTTTGTAAGATATACAGGTTGAGCAAGTTTTCCACTTCAAAGGTTTGAACAGTTGGATATTTTTGGAATTTAAGGAATAAAAGCGTCACATTTAACTACTTGGTTTTGGTTATTTATTTTCAGAGTTAAACGTGGCAACACTGACAGATATTGGTACTGCCCCAGAAAATTCATAATTTTGAAGGAAAGAACTTACGATATTGCAGGGTTTTAGGATATAGAAAGTATGAACAGACCTGAAATTTGTCCAGGAGACAGAAAATGTTTCTATTTTTATGTCCTCGGTAGTTTAAGTGTTATATTCGTCAGGCTAAATACATTCTAAGACTGCATTGGCTATTCTTGACGTGCTACGTAAAACAAGAAAACATAATCAAGAAAATGAGAGCGATTTTTGGGCAATAGATAAAACGAAGAGAAAAGATTAAAGCAGATGCTCCGGCAGGGATGTCTGCCAAGCCGTCCTCGAGAAATCTAAGCAAATATAAGCAAAAAACAAACTAACTATTTGTAGTGAACTTCAACAAAGCTGAATAAATACATTCAAAGAGCAAACTTACATCATTTTTTGCCAAAGGTTGGCCGTGTCACCTTTAGGATCTATTATGCATGCTCAATTACAAAAGACGACAAATGACTCCAAACAGCTAAGGAAAAAGGCACGGAAAAAAATGCATGGAACCGCATTATTGTTCTTATAATATATAAGAACAAAAAGGCATGGAACAGGAAAGAGCAAAAATCACACAGAATTGCAAGCGAAAATGTTGCACGACGAGATCTGCGGTTAGAAGACAAAGCAACATTGTAATGGAATGAAGGGACGTGTTAGTTTAGCGTGTCTGACTCTATGATCTAATAAAAGGATTTATCCCTATTTGAACTTTCATTTGTTCTTAATATACTATTGAATAAGAAAATCCCTCACCTCATGTTGGAATTCATAATTCTTTTTATTTGTTTTAGGCTTTACAACGAGCTAGTCATATCATTGGAGAAATACGAGAAACACACGTTTGGTAGAACGTATCCCAGCAGCACTGGCCGCTAAGTCTCTAATAGATTCAAGTGATAGAATCGTTGAAGATAAATAATTCAAGTGATAAGTCTGTTTGTTTTATTTGTGATTTTGAATCGATGTGGTACCGAAGGAGGGTTTCTGGTATAAGTCTAGGGGACATGTTAACATGTTTCCTCTAGAGAAGGAAACATGTTTCCTTCTCTTAACATGTTTCCTCTAGAGAAGGAAACATGTTAAGAAAACAAGGTACTGGTGCATTGTATCTAACACACCGCCAACACGAAAGAAGTCAAGTTTAATTAATGCTAATGAAATAAAATAAGATCAAAATATAATAGTTTAGAAACAAATTTGGGCTATATAATTGCATATTAGGGGAGGGGGGGTAAGCATACCATATATTAAATACGTAACCTAACCTCGGTACCTGGGCCCCCCCCCCTAAACCACAAAAAAAACCAGTTTAAATATTATAAACGCGATAAGAAATCACGCTTTGCAATCCATTATTGGATTACAATATAATGCACCATTATCGAAAACAGTTATTACTTCATAATGTGCAGAACAATTGTAGTCAACACATCTTGCATGTAGCTAAGCCTTTTCTCCACCCATTTCAGTGTCTTTTCACTTTTTCTGATAAATATATAAATTTTTCGCAATAATGTTTGTTTAATTTTGCAATGTCTGCTAAATGCAGCAGTGTCAACTCAAGAATCTGCGCGTTTCTTCTGGAACAAACGTTATATATATGTATGTATTTTTTTTTTTTTTTGAATTGTCTTCAGTCAATAGACTTTTTTCAAGAATTTCGTGTTGATGCCACTGCAATTACTCGAGCGTTCTCTATAAACAAATCATGTACAGGGTGCTCTGATTCAGGGATGGATCAAAACTGAAGAAAAGCTATTAAAAGAATTGATAAATATATTAGAAAAAATGGAAAAAATACTGAAATAAGTGAAGATAAAACTTAGATGCTTGCAAAATGTGTTAACTACAATTAGTCTGCGTATTATAAAGTAAGAATTGTTTTCTTAATATGTTTCCTTTTCTACAGGTTGTTCTCAAGACTTATACCGAGTCTCCTAATCACTGCATTTTGCTTACGTCAAAATCCTTAAACTAATGTAAAGGGTTGGTGAAAGACGTTTCTCGGATAGTGACAAGCCCGTGGTTCAGATGCTATTTTGAAAAGTTTATCATTTTCTTCAGTTATATGGCATCATCAGGCCAAGGATAGGGGGAAAATCACGTACTGGGAAAAATTTCCTTAATATTTTAGAGGTACTTGATAGATAAAATATTCAGAGATTTGCAGGAATTTATTTCTGATTTAATTCCTGAAAGTTTTATTTACTTACTTTGCTAGTTTCTTTGAATTATCAAAGAAAGCTCGTCTGAAACGTTGTTATTTGCCCTAGTAAAGGCCTATAGAATGTAGTTTTAAGCATACCTACCAATTTGCGAGGAAATTAGTAGTCTAGTCTCATAGAAACTGCACACTTTTATAAATGTTCTATATGAGTATAGTCTATATTCTGGAATTGTCGTTCTTCTGAAGTTAGTTATTCAACGTAAAATGTGTGGACATGATGGCCGCTAAGTCTCCTCTGGTATTTATGATCTTTGGCCGGGCCTTTTTCGAAGCTTAGTCCGCAGAAAACATGAAGTTTAACCATTGCGAGTGGAATTTATTTTGTGAATTCATTGTTGAAGGGTTGTGCCATATTTTTGCTTTTCTTTACAAAATGTATTTATATAAAAAGGCTTTTGATGCTAATTCATTTATCTCGTGGAAATTTCTGTAGGTCGCCCATATATTTTGAAGTTCTAGGCTATTTCTATTAAAAGATTATTATTTTCTATCAAATTAAATTTCTATTAAAGATTATTATTATTTAAAACATTAGACGACTTCATGACAAAAGGAAATCGGACTTTTTCAAATCTATCTGGAACGTGAGAGAAAAGATAGAAATGAATGATAATACTGCTTTCACACTACGAAGTAATTTTCACTGCAAAGTGGTTAATCTGTGTTACATTATCGTAACATCTTTCTCACTGTAATGAGTCCTTCCACATTAGGGCTGCACTCCAGATTCAACCAAATCAACTAAAAGTTACGACTTTTTTCGTTCCAGTTGACATTTTGCAGTAGCTGGCCCATACGAAAAGCAGCTTTAAATTTACTTTTTTAGTAACTTCTACTTATGATACTTAAGAAGCAACTCTGTGAAGTAACCAGTGAAGTAACTCTGCATCATTATCATCGTTGCCATTACAATTATTGAAGTTAATAGTAATATTACAAGTATAATTAGACTAAATTATGTTGAAAGATCAGTGAGTGCAATTGAAATTCTTAAAGATTATATCCTTACAAACTTAATAAGCCAGTAGTAACTTCACAACCGTTCCTGGTGATGTCACTTTGAGTAAGTTCTGCAATTAAAGTAAAGCTACCACGGTTTGCACCCTGGAATAGAGCCAAGATAAAGTCATCATAAGCAAACTATTCAAAAATTAATAGTGTGGAATGAGGCTATTGCTGCTATATTGACTTTTCATTAACGTAAAACATACTTGCGAACGTAAAGTTCAAGTAGAGATCGAGTGTACTTGGCACTGCCTATGTTACGGACAAATGTTGCTCCTTAAGATTACATAACGTATTGTTGAATCGTAAGTTATCATAGTGTGGAGGCTCTACAGCGTAGTGTGAAGGCACCTAAAGAAACTGCTTTTTTCTGATTATACCTAGGCAAGGTGGATCCCAGGAGGTGGAATGAATTTTTTTTCTCTTTTTTTTGAGTCTGTTTTCATAGAACATTCTATGCCTTACGAATAGGAAAGGGGTTGAGCTAGGGGCTTTAAAAGACATTGAGTAGGTCCTTTTCTGAAAGTTTCACTTCAAAGCTCGTTTTTTTAAGTTAATGAAAAGGCTGAGAGGGGTGAGATCCAAATTAAAGACCTTAATATATAGCTGTAAACTGAATTAAGAAAGTTTTAGTTACCTAGCGCAAGAACTTTCTGAGGTTCTTGGGGCAGCTTTGAGGGGAGGAGGTTGTCAAGTCTTAGAAAAAGTCAAAGTTCTGTTAACCTAATTCCTCCTCCCCGTAGCCAATTGTTTTTTTGTAAATTATCTTATTTTGAGTTTTTATTAGTTGTAACCACTACGATTTCCTGTTTTTGCAGTGGAACGTCATTTCCTGATTCGGAAGGTAATTCTATCTTTAAAATAAGCTATTTGGTCTTTTGCCTTCAATAGTTTTTTTTATAAATTAATCAATTTAAAAATGATACAATTTGTGGTTTTTTCATTATTATGTTCATGCTGTATATTTTTTTATGCGTGTCAAGAATTGAATAAATTGTTATTTATAAACTGTTTATTGTCTTAGCCATCTCCTAGCCTGTATTTATTTGTGGTTCAATACCAGTGGCGCCAATTTACGAAAACATACCGCAAAGGGAGGGGGGACCACCAGTTACCCATGTTAAATAGAAAATACCTACGAAATAAAAATAAGATATTTGTCAAAGTCTAGGAGGGGGCAATTGCAACCCTCCCCCCCCCCCCATTAACGCTCCTGTTCAAAAGAAAAGATTGGAAACTGGCAATAAATGACAGGACGTAAAAGCCATCCTCGTTATGAAGTATTTCAGGTGTACCCTGCGCTTTCGTTTTGAATCAACGACTTAAGGGCACCAAATAAATATTATGTTGCCCACCGGGCTAATGTTCAGTCTATTCACGCCTGAAAACCACAGTTTTCCTTTTGGTTGTTCCGTAAGCAAAATTTTTAGGGTGGCACCAGATTTTGGTCAGTGTTGCAACATTGAACTGGGAAAAGAAATAAGTGAAACTAATTTGCTAAATTTGAAAACGGTTTGTCTAAAAATTCAAAATCTGTTGATCTGCAAAGACAACTACATTCCTAAAGGAAACATACATTTTGCTTAAGCTGTTGGGTGTCATATGTTTTAAAGTTTTCCTCTTAATGTCTCCCCCACTTTTTTTTTTTTTTTTTTTTTTTTTTTTTTTTTTTTTTTGCCTGCTATTAATAAAAGCTGCAGAACTGTATACTAAGGTCTTTTCCATTAGATTCAAATTTTGGGCTTTTCCGGAAACTTAATCAGATTTCATCTTTAAGGACTTAGGTTGTTTCAAACAGTCCTCGAGTTGACATAAAATAATTTTAACATATAATTTAAGATATATAAATTTTTGCAGGTAGCAGAAAAAGAAATGTAAATTAATTTTTCCCGCATTTAAAGCGTTTGTATTATATTTTTTTTTCAAGTGCTCGTTTCTAAGCGTTTTTCCCTCGGGTAATCACATGGTTAATGTACTAGCTAAAAGTATTACCAAAACCAAAAGGGAAACGACATTCTTATATTTCAATAAAAACTTTAAAATATAATGATTTGATAAAAGGAACTGAACTGAATCTTATTACGGAAACTAAGTGCCGGGAGAGCAAATCTAAACAATAAAACGCAGCGGAATTATGCTGAAATTCAAAGCACCTTTTTCAATGTCACGAATTAGAAGGAAGAAAAGAGGTCACTACTGACTGTTGGATTTGTCAGGTCAAGAATCACAAATAAACAACAACAACCGTACATTAAATCACAGTTATTACAAACAAAACTTCAATTTCTCTCATTTACGTAATTCGGGTGCCATCCACAGCATTTTATCGCACAAAACACAAAAAAGCGATAAAACTTATTAAGTTACGTAAAAAAGCTCTTAAAGAGCCAGTATATAACACCGGCCAACAAATAATGAACACCGAAATTGCACCTGTCACAAACAAAACGTCGTTTTCATACAATTTGTACAAAATATATTCCACACGAACTTTTTTTTTCACAAAATCGTGCGAGCACGGGAGAAAAATCAAAAATCGGCAAATTCTTTGGCGCACTTTTCTGACGACGATATGCGAAGGGCTTCTTCTTCATAATCATCAAAGTTACTAGTGTCGCCAGGCCCTTTGCACTTTGGAATGAATGGTGCTTCCACCTGAAAAAAAAATAGTTTTAGTAAAATTGTTGAATGAAGTTTAATTTTTATTCTAACATTTCTTTTATTTATTCATGTTTATTTTTACTTTTTAATTGTTATATTTTTTTATCTATTTTGTTATTTTTACATTTATATAATTTGATAATATAAATATCGCATTTAAAATTAATAATTGATTTTGCTTTAAATAAAATGAATAAAATTATTTTAAACTCAAATTTTATTATCGTGAAACGGCACACTTTCACGATGATATTTACAACCTCGTTACGATGATTTGTTGTGATGCCTAACAATGGAATTAATTCAACCATTTTCTTGCAAACACATTATTTGGTACAATATTTGTTAGGGAGGGGGAAAGAACGGTAAATTTCTTTCTTGCCATCTGATTTCTGTATCAAAAAGAAACATTAGCCGGAAGTGTGGGCCTTTATCAAAGGTTGCTGAAAATCTTTGAGTGGAATGTAAACTGTGAGATTTTTTTTTTTTTTTTTTTTTGAAGGTATGGAAGGATCCTGGCATTTTTTGGGAAAAGTTAGATGTGTACACCACCCTCAAAAAAAGCTCAATCTAGTGGTTAAAGTAATTTTGATCTTTTTTTCTAAAATACTTACAAGTTTCTTTTTTTGTTTAGATACATCCCTTTCAAAATACTTCTGTAAAGTGCTCTCTTTTTTGCTTAAAAAATATTTAGAAATTGTAGCTTTTGGTATAATTTTGTCCCACCTATGAAAGGGACGTACCCAGGGGAAGGGGGGAGGGAAACCCCCGAACGAAATATTAAATTTTTCCCGATCTCTGGGCACTTCTTGTTCAAATTATCATATTTTTGTCTCACTAAGAAAAGGGACGTCAGGGGGAGAGGATCCGGACCCCCCCCCCCACAAAATCCTGAATTTTTTAAAATTTATAGGCACTTCTTGTTCAAACTATCATGTAAAATTAAATTTTTATTCAATATTGCCCTACCACCCCCCCCCCAAAAAAAAAAAATGTACGACAGGTTTGGCGTTTGATAAAAAAAACGAAAAAAAAATATAAAATAATCAAGAAAACGAGGTTGATTTTCGACAAGTTGAAAAAACGAAGCGAAAAGGCAAAGAGCAGATATTTCAGCAAGGACCTCCGCAACGCCACCGACCTCATTCCTCAACAAAAAAAAATATATTAAAAAAACGCTAATCTTTTGACGAGTGAAACTCTACAAAACAGAAGACACACTCTGTCTTCCGTTTTTCATTATTTTTATATCTCATATTTCTTATATTTAGATTACTTTTATATTTTTCGATTTTTTCCAAACGTTATATATAGCCACTGTGGTTTTAGAACGTATTTAAGATATGTTTGGCGACTCGTTTGAATGACAGTATAGCAAACAGCTGTATGAGAAATGAAGTTCAATCCGAATCTCTAGGGCCACAATGACAGAAAGCTTAAGCCAGTTGGTCCACCTTTTCCTGATGAAGGATGATGGATTAGCGAAAAAACTACTTTTGGCCAACCGGTTAGGGCCAACAAAAGGAGGGTGGCCTCGAACAGGATAGTCAGGGATCACAAAAAAGGATTTAAAAGAAATGGGCGATAGAAAAGAGTGAAGTTATGTACAAAGTGGTGTATTTAATTAGTAAACCAGTTCTAGAATTATATAAGTTGAAACTTCCAGATGTCTTAAAAATATGTTTATTAAAAAGAAGTGTTAGTTTATTGATTAATTGTAGTGTTTCATCTATGCGGTTAATTTATGTGTTTTCTTACATAGGAATTTGGAAGATTATGGATCGTTGATCTAGGACATATCCAGGATTTTATTTTTTTTTTTTCGAGTTCGGGGACTTTAAAAAACATAAAAAATTTGTTCGTGAACATTTTTTTTACGCTTCTACGAGTCGGAGAGATTTCGGCGTCCTAACCCCCTACCCCCCCCCCCTGAAAATACGGCCTCGTCGTTGATGTACGTTTATGTTTCCATGCTTTTTTGTGCATATGGCCGTTATTTTTTTTGCTTTAAATATACTTTATCTTATCTTAGGAGCAATTGATAGAACAGTTCCCAATGATATATTTGAATAAAATCTATGATTTTGTAGTGTGTGAGCCCATTCTCCAGAGATCTTAATAGGGACTTCAATTACAATATGATAACTTATCCATAAATTCCTAAAACACTAACAAGTTTGGTATCAATTGAACTCTTTTTATTCTCTCTTTTCAATGAAATAGTTTTTTTAATTTTTCTTCTTATTAAAATGATATTGCGAAGTTTAAAGGAGTGGTAGAAGACCCAACAACGAGACACTTTTGGCCTCTTTTACTTTTTGCCATAAATTAGTAAGCGATGATAAATCAGTTTTATCGAATACCAGAACTAACATTATTCTTAAGCACTGAAACAAGCAAAACAGCGCTATTAAATAAAATAATAGTAATAAGTGAGAAAAAGAATAAAGAAAGAAGAAGAACAAGTGAAAAAGCCGCGTAGATAAAGACGAAGAATGACATTTCAAGAACTGGGCTGGAAACTGGTAATTTATGCTAGTAATTTTTTTAATGCATTTGTTTTGCTACCACCACAAGCTGAAGCGAGAGACAGGAGGTTTATAAAAGGGAAAATGCTTTAATTGCGAATTTTCCATTCCAGTGCTAATGGTAAACAAAATCCAAACCATTCAAATAATAACAAACACTACCCAAAAGGATGGGTGAATTTCACAAGATTTGTTTACAAACTTCACATAACAATAATAGAGGGGAAGGGAAATAGTACAATTAGTAAAAACAGCCCGATTCACAATAACCAGCTATAGCTCCATTGAAATTATTTCATTTACAACTTTAATAGCAGGGGTCATGAAAATAACACTATCCTATAAAATTAGGCGCAATAACAAAAATGACCTAAGGATTTATAAAACTTGACAACCCTGCTACCTCCACCACCTTAAAAGCCGTAACCTACCTTATACCACCTAACCTCCCTGGATAAGGCCTTATTGACCAAACTCATTCCCCCGAGTGAAAGTGACAAAGTTTAAAACCTATGCACAAGAGGATCTTCCTTTTTCCTTTCTTTTATTTTGTATGTTTTCCTTTTTCCTTTTTTGTATGTTTCCCATTGTTTGACGGTGAAAGGCTTCTAAGAAAGTATTGCTTATAATGCTTTTAATGAATATTATATGAGTTTGGAGACAAAAGATTGAATCATTTGTGTATTTTTGAGTTGACCGCGGTTGGTTTTTTTTTCAGTTTTTGGACTTTAATTTAGTCTTTGCTATCACAACTGTGACAACTGTGCTTTGAGACACCCAATAAATGAAAATTCGGGAGAAGAGAAATCGTACACCTGGATAAAACAACCTGACTCCCAACAAACAAACTAACTAGAACTCCATGGGAATTATTCATCGGTTAAAATTTAAAACAGGGTCATTCAAATAAAACAATCCTATGAAATTATTAAATAAAAAAAGTTTTTTTCGACTGAAAGTAAGGAGCAACATTAAAACTTAAAACAAACAGAAATTATTAAATATATTAGGGGGGTTCTTCCCCTCGTCAGTACCTCGCTCTTGGCGCTAAAGATCGAATTTTGTTCCAATTCTTTCAGAATGACCCCTGAATCACAAAGGCCATTTAATTAGAATAAATAGCTCTTTTGAAATTACTAAAAAAAACTTTAGCGTAAAGAGAGGTATTGACTAGGGGGCGGACCCCCCTAGGATTGCAGATAAGAGCTTGAAACCTCTACAGTAGGGTTCTCTTTTACTCTGAATCAGATGGTGTGATTTTCATTATGATTCTATGACTTTTAGGGGGTGTTCCACCCTTTTTTGAAAATAAGGCAAATTTTCCCAGGCTCGTAACTCTTGATGGGTACGACTAAACTTGATGAAACTCATATATTTGAAATCAGCATAAAAATCTGATTCTTTTTGTGTTTCTATTGGTATTAAAATTCCGTTTTTTAGAGTTTAGGTTACTATTGAGCCCCTCCTTGCTTCCAGTTCGCTACCAAGAACTGTTTGATAACCACTAACAAAAATGACGAATGAATGTCGTAAGGCTTGACAACCCTGCTCCCAGCAATAAATGAAAAGTTGGGAGGCGAAGGGAAATAGTACACTTAGGCAAGACAAACCGATACCCAACAAACGAACTAGCAAGAATTCTATAGAAATTTTTCATCATTTGCATTTTAAAAAAGATGGGTCACGCAAATAAAACAATCCTATAAAATTATAAGCACTAACAAAAATGACAGATGAATTTCATGACACTTGACAACCCTGTTTTCACACAGCAATAATTGAAAAGTTGGGAAGGGAAGGATAATTAGTAAATTAAGACAAAACAACCGATTCCCACACAAAAAATACCTAGAACTCCTTAAACACTTCTGGAAATTGTTCCTCATTTGCAATTTTAAAAACATTTTTCTGCTCCTCGTACTCCTGGAATTGACTTGTATCCCCAGGGTGCCGAAGTCTTGGAACCAGTGGTGCGTTAACCTAAAGGTAGCGATAGACAAACAGGATAATAGAAGAAGAAGAAGAAATTAGAAAGCAACTAAATGAAAGCAACTAAAAGAAATTAGAAAGCAACTAAAATTAATGCATGCTATTCTAAGCTCACAAAAACACGGTGCAAAAAATGTTATTATATCACGTTCACCCTAAATCCGGAAGGAGTTGAGGGGGGGAGGGGTGGCAATAGCTACTAATTTTGTATTGAAAGTTGTGTATAGTATATTTTTGAACATGTAGCAAGGGGCTTCATAGACGCCCTCCTCTCTCCCTAAATTATATATATATATATATATATATATATATATATATATATATATATATATATATATATATATATATATATATATATATAAAATATATATATATATATATATATATATATATATATATATATATATATATATATATATATATATATATATATATAAAAATATATATATATATATATATATATCAAGCTGACATCAAAAACAAAATGCGATGGTGAAATAACTTAAATTTAATCTCAAGTCAAAAATAAAAATATGAGCTTGTTTCGAAATGTTTAAGTTTCGGAGGAGTGTCACAGAGCGGGAGGGGGGGGGGGGGTACAATTTTTAAAACACATAAAAAAAATGTATTTGCACTTTTTTAGGTTGGGGGGGGGCAAACCCCATACCCCCCCCCCTGGATACGACCTTGCTGAAAGTGCTTGAATGTCAGCTAAAAGAAGAATGAGCAAAGTGCGAAAAAAGGCAAATTACTAAACAAAACAATCGTCACACGAATAGCTAGTATAAAGACTGTCAACTACTTAAAAAGACCAAACTACAGCTTGTTAACCTCTGTTTTAGACAGGGTAGAGTACAGTCTAGACGTAGTAGCTGGAAAAGGAGGCATGATTTGGATTTGACTCATGAAGTTCTGACAGATCCAGGATTTAATAATTTTTTAGGGAGGGGGACGGGGAATTTACCGATTTTCAAGACTAATAATTAATACAGGATCTTGGTGTTTCCTGATCCATATCCAGTGTATTTACTGACCACAATTCAAAGTTGTGCAAGATCCCTTCAAACCCCAGGAGGGAGGAGGTTTGAAGATCCCTTCATCCTTCTTCTTTAAGTGACAGCTCAGAGCATTAGTAAGTAGTTTTAGACGGGAAGTTCAATTTGGGATATAAGCCACTCTCAACACCGTCTTTTAGAAAGTGGAAGGCCGCATCGTACAATTTCATACTTATACAGGTGAGCAAAAAAAAAGAAAAAGCTAGTTAAAGTAAACAAAAATGAAACCTTGAAGAACACACTTCCTTGAAGGACACAAGGAACCTTGAAGGACACACTATTGAAGGACACACTATTAAAAAACACATCAAATTAGGCATGGGTATTTTCAATAACGACATCAAAGCAGTTGCGCCTTGAAGGAAACCTTGAAGGGCACACTATTAAAAAACACACTATTAAAAGACATCGAAGCAAGTTGCGCCTTGAAGGAAACCTTGAAGGACACACTATTAAAAGACATCGAAGCAAGTTGCGCCTTGAAGGAAACCTTGAAGGACACACTATTAAAAAACACACTATTAAAAGACATCGAAGCAAGTTGCGCCTTGAAGGAAACCTTGAAGGACACACTATTAAAAAACACACTATTAAAAGACATCGAAGCAAGTTGCGCCTTGAAGGAAACCTTGAAGGACACACTATTAAAAAACACACTATTAAAAGACATCGAAGCAAGTTGCGCCTTGAAGGAAACCTTGAAAGACACCCTACTTGTATTAAAAAACACATCAATTTAGGCATGGATATTTCCAATAAAGACATCAAAGCAGTTGCGCCAATTTACAAAAATGAAGGGGGCAGAATTTATTTCTAAAAATCTAATGAGGGTGAGGGGGCGATTTTTCCCCAATGAAAATAAAGGCATTTTCAATTCATTTTTCAACCAAAAAAGTACTATTCAAAATCTCAGGGGAAAAAACCCACTTTCGAGGGGAAATATTCAAGATAGGTCATGTTTTAACGGCAAAAAGTGCCAGTCGCAAGTAAAGAAAAGAAAGCAAAAGTGTCTTGGAAAACCGGCTCGTAATGACTATCCAATATCTAAATTTTCCTTATTAAAAAAGCGTTAATAATAGGGTCTCAATTATGATTCTGTAATGTTCTCACAAATCCTGCTTATTTCTTTATTGATTGCAAAAAAAAAAGAAAATCGCAAAAATGAAAAGTTTTTTTTAAATCATGAGTGCAATAATTTGAATTACTAGCCGAACGGACTTTCCTATAGCGGTCTCATCTTGCTCGCCCATTCTATACAATCATTGTCTTCTCGCAAGTATCGGTCTACTCGATTTCCCCCAGTCATAAATATCATATGGAAAGCTGAGCTAGATTCGCAAGCCACCTGATGATTATAGCCCTATATATGCGCGGCTGAACCAGTGGCACACCAATGTTTACATCTTGTGGCGAAGAGTGAGCAACTCCTCGGCAACATCAATCCACTAAACACTAATTTTACAGATTCCACCAAATTTACTTAAACTTAAAACTTTTTCGCATGCTGACCAATGGTCTGCGTTGCGCAGGTACCGAATCGGTACCTGCGCAACGCAGACCATTGGTCAGCATGCGAAAAAGTTTTAAGTTTAAGTAAATTTGGTGGAATCTGTAAATGGATACCTGGAGAAGACTGGAGGGGAAATATAGGAAGGGTCGGATAATTTGACCCCACCCACGCATTGCACTCCCAGCCGAAGGCGGCGAATCAGGAGATCGGTACTACCGATCTCCTGATTCGCTGCCTTCGGCTGGGAGTGCAATGCGTGGGTGGGGTCAAATTATCCGACCCTTCCTATATTTCCCCTCCAGTCTTCTCCAGGTATCCATTTACAGCTGGGTTGACTCTGCTTACAGAGTCATATCGTTGTTCTCCATTCCAAACCAAATAACTAGCAACACAAGACCGTAACCAGGATTTTTTTTTGGAAAGGTTTTTACTAAAAAAAAATAATTTAGGGGGGGGGGAGGTACAAAAAAACAACCTAAAAAAACCCACACCAAATTTGTTTATATACACTTTTGTTCCATTTTTACGAGTCAAACGTTTCGGGGGGGGGGGGGGGTCAAACCCCATTAACCCCCCCTCTGGGTACGGCCTTGCAGCAATACCAAATGTACGCAAAATAAATCAAAGTATAACTCTTATGTATCTTCCATTTCGTTTTCTGCGCAATGAGTTTTGGTTAAAGCTACAAAAAAATGACCATGCTAAGCAAATAAATATTCTACATGTGCAAAAGCTAGCAGCACAGAAATCAAAATGAAATTAGCAATAAAAGCTACAAGACTAGGACCCAGGGGCGTCACGTATGGGGGAGGGAGGGCGCCCTCCCTCCAATATTTTCAGCCAGTCATCAGAAAATTTGGGGCATTCAAGTCTTTTTATTTATTAGGTATATGGGCTGATGGAAACATGTTATATATATGTGAAAATAAATAAGCGAAGCTGAATTTTTGTCTCTAAAAATTAATAGATCAATAAATTAAAAATTTAGAAATAGATTAAAATAGATTAAAAATTTAAAGATTAATAACATGGCGATTCCAACTGTGTGATGAATGGCGTGTTTGTATGAAATGGCGAACTATATGATGAGCGTGTTTTCGTGGTTATTTTTGTAAAAAATATTAAACACAAGAAAATTGTCCTCTCTGGAATTTGAAAAATACTTTTCTGTACCCTCAACAAAACTACATAACTGTATATGAAGATCGTTGTTATTAAAAATCAAATTCCCGATTTCATTTTTCTTTAAATATATTCATGCTTGTGTATATTCCTGCTAAACAATTCAAAAAATCAGATTTCATTTTTATTGTCCCCAGTACTTTAAATACGTACAGAGGGCCAAATGGACAAGAATTCCTGGGACTCAACCAGGGCCGTATCCAGGATTTTTTTTTTCAGGGGGGTTTTTACTAATTTTTGACTTTTGGGGGGGGGGGGTACTAATTTTTGACTCAATTTTCGACTGATTTTTACCTAGGTTTTACTTATTTTCGACTTATTTTCGAGTCGGCCAAAAATTTCGGGGGGGGGGGGGTTCAAACCGGGTACCCCCCCCCCCCCCCTGGATACGGCCTTGGACTCAACTGAGTATTTTTTTTTTACTCTTTTTCTACTTATGAATAGTAATACACAAATGAATAGGAATAGTAAGGAGTTTGGTAGGGAGGTCGGGGCGAGAGATTGGATTTTGGAAATTTTGAGAAGTTTCAAAATTTTCAAAGAGATTATGATTTTCTTAAATAATCAGTTTTAGCGTCTTTTCAGTCTATGTTTTGTTGCTGTATTTTTTTTTGCTTGTTTTGTGTATGCCACCATGGCCCAATTGGGCTTTTGTGTAAATAGATCTATCTATCAATACAAACAAGGGAATGTCTATAAGAGCGTTAATAGAAATGAGGAGGAAAACCAACGAACAGAAAGAAGAACCAGACACAAAAATCATTATAGAGGTAGCACATAACCCAAGATGATAGATCACATAAAACCAAGATGAAAAAAAAAAAAAAAAAAAAAAAAAAAAAAAAAAGAGAGAGAGTCTTATAGGTATTAAATTTTAAGACAATCTTTTAATTTTTTTTCGATCACGCCTTCGAATGTGGGTTGAAAGGTATATCCGTTCAAAATACAGAAAAAAAATCGCAAAATTGATAAACGTGAAATTTGCATAGAACAACCATATGATAGGACTGAGACAGCATTGCAACATACAAAAATGTCGTATGCAAAAGATCTCTTTGTAATAAAATGAGTTAAGAATTATATATACTGCAAGAGTACCATCAAAAGAAGAAATAAAAATTAGATACAATGACAATCATCTTTCTTTAGTAGACGGCAATCAATCGTTAACACAGATTTTACCGTTCAATATAAAGGACACAATGAAAATTACCTTTCTGTGGTAGACGGCAATCCAATCGGTAAAACGGATTTTACCGTTGAATATTAAAAAATACAAGTAAAACTACCTTTCTTTGCTAGATCGCATAGGTAAAACAGATTTTACCATTCAATATAAAAGAAAGAATGAAAATACCTTTCTTTGATAGACGGCAATTCAATCGGTAAAACAGACTTTACCATTGAATATTAAAGATACAATGAAAATTATCTTTCTCTGGTAAACGGCAATCAAATCGGTAAAACGGATTTTACCGTTGAATGTCAAAAATACAATGAAAATTATCTTTCTGTGGTAGACAGCAATCCAATCGGTAAAACGGATTTTACCGTTGAAATTAAAAATACAAGTAAAACTACCTTTCTTTGGTAGATGACATCGGTAAAACAGATTTTACCGTTCAATATAAAAGACACAAAGAAAAATACCTTTTTTAATAGAAGGCAATTCAATCGGTAAAACAGACTTTACCATTGACTATTAAAGATACAATGAAAATTATCTTTCTCTGGTAGACGGCAATCAAATCGGTAAAACGGATTTTGTCGTTGAATGTCAAAAATACAATGAAAATTACCTTTCTTTGGTAGACAGCAATCCAATCGGTAGAGGCGAACCACCTACTGTTTTTGATATCATTGACACCGTTCTTCAGATTGCCATACCTCTTGGTTAAATCAACTTGAAGAAGGTTTCTTAATAGATCTTTTAACTCAGAACTAAAATGGGACGGAAACCGAACCTATAAAATTAAAAAAATAGAAATATTTTGAGCAGAGGACGCGACTGCATTCCAGACACAAGTACGACCACCTTACGCTGTGACTAAAACCTTATAAAACTAAAAAAAAACCTAAAAAAGACATAATGGCTAGGGCTAAAATCGTGAATCAAAGTTTTCAGGCCAAATTTTAAAAAAATTTGGCGTTTATTAGCAAAATTATTTTCAATTTACTTAATTTATTTTTATTGTTATTTTTTAATTTATTATATAAATTATTATTGATTATTTTAGTTTAATTATTTTAATTATTATTATTTAATTATTTTTAATTTATTTTTATTTTATTAATTTATTAATTCGTTTAGTGTATTAACTACACCCTCTACTTTACTTTAATAAAAAAAAAATTGTCAAAATTTACAAAAAAATTACAACCGCTAGATTCTTTACTTGAAATTTTGCGCCCCTAAAATTTCTGAACCCGTGGCAAGGGCTCTCTCTGTCCCGCCCCTAAAACCGTCTCTGCATCCCGCGTAACCCTGGTGGCATAAAGCCACCTTAGACGGATACACCCATATTCCTCCCCCTCCCGCATTTAAAGCATTTGCTTTGGCTACCTCGCAAGAAATACCAAAAATTTTATGCTAATCTTATACATGCTATGCCGAGTGTTTAGTAAAACTGCCGAACATTAGTAAAACTATTCTGGGGACCCGACAGTGAAATAGCTAACAACTAGGATTGCGTTTCAGCGTCAAGAGGATCACTCATTCGACTAGCTCCTGTAATCCGCATTAATAATTATGCTTATCCAGCCATATGCCTTGGTTGTTTATCTACGAGTTATTGTGACTTCATTGTCCAAAACTGAGATCGATTCAATTACCGAATCATCGATGAATGTTTCCTTGTGAAGAAATTCCTTAGATATACAGAGGTTTTCATTCAAAACTGATAAATATACGTGATTTGACATGTGTAAAGAGCCACCAAATTTCGGTTTTTTGAGGTGTTTACCATGATTACGTCGATATGTAGAGGTGATGGGACTGGTATAAGTCACCAAATTTTACCATATTACAACACACATATATTTTACCGAAATTCGACATGTATAGATGCTTTGACAGGTGTAAAAGCCACCAAGTTTTGTCATACTGGTGTTTTTTGTCCATAATTACTTCGATATGTAGAGGTGATGGGACAAGTGTAAAAGCCACCAAATTTTACCATATTACCATACAGAGATTTTACCATAATTCGATGTGTAGATGTGATTTGACAGTTGTAAAATCCACCAAATTTTGTCATAATCAGCTTTTTACTATAATTACTTCGATATGTAGAGGTGATGTGACAGTTGTAAAAACCATCAAATTCCGTTATACTGAGATTTGCCATAATTATAAGAGGCCATAATTGCCATAATTGTAGAGGTGATTTGACAGGTGTAAGAGCCACCAAATTTTACCATATTACCATACAGAGATTTTACCATAATTCGATATGTAGATGTGATTTCAAAAATGTAAAAGCCATCAAATTTCGTTATACTCGGGTTTTTACCATACCTACTTCGATATGTAGAGATGATCGGAATAGTGTAAAAGCCACAAAATTTCTTTACGCTGAGGTTTTACCATAATTACTTCGATATGTAGAGGTGATTTAACAGTTGTAGAATCCACCAATTTCGTCATAATGAGGTTTTTCCATAATTATTTCCATATGTAGAGGTGACGTGACAGTTGTAAAAACCACCAAATTCCGTTATACTGAGATTTGCCATAATTACTTCGGTATGTAGAGGTGATTTGACAGGTGTAAAAGCCACCAAATTTTACCATATTACCATACAGAGATTTTACCATAATTTGATATGAAGAGGTGATTTGACAGGTGTTAAAGCCATCAAATTTCGTTATACTCGGGTTTCTACCATACCTACTTCGATATGTAGAGGTGATTTGACAGGTGTAAAAGCCACCAAATTTCGTTATACTCAGGTTTTTACCATACCTACTTCGATATGTAGAGATGATTTGACAGGTGTAAAAGCCACAAAATTTCGTTATACTCAGGTTTTTAACATACCTATTTCGATATGTAGAGGTGATTTGACAGGTGTAAAAGGCTTTTTTGTCTTTGGGACTTTTATCTGAATATTTTTTACTTTTTATTTACTTTTGTGCGCTGAGACTGGTCGAGCCGAGGTCCGACCGAAATATCTACATGTTTATCTTTCTTTTTTTTTTACTGGCTAGAATCATCCTCGTTTTTTCTTCTTCGCATTTTATTTTTTATCATATTATTCATCATTAATCACTATTTGTTATTGGCACTATGTATTATATTCAGTGTTTGTGTATTTTGATTATGTGTCGGCTTTTCCATTTTAAACTTTCATTGTAAGAACAATAATTGTCAAAGACTGACTATAATTTCTTTCTGAAAATTGGCATAAAACCATTTTCCAGTAGGAAAAAATTAACTAGATAGGTCACGACTTTGGGAAAATTTTTTTAGGGCCTTAATTTTGGAAAAAAAATTATGAATGACGTCACAAATACCTAGAGGTCCAACACCCTAATGGGAATACTTTTAACGGCGAATAAAATAAAATGAAATTAAAGTAGTTTTGTAAAAGAAATTAGGTCACAAATATTTCGTGTCAACTATATGGTATATATAGTATAGATACTTTATGGTTACTGAGACAGATAAGCATATTCAAAAACAGTAAATCACAAACCAAATCAACACTGTATATTTGCATAAAAACGTCCTGCGCTTTAAGTACCTGATGATCTACTGAAATAAGGATTTATACAGAGACGGTGTCTCTAAATGGCATAAAATAGGACATTAATATCTTGAATTTATGCTAAGTGACTTGTAGTTTTGTTTCATTACTCATGCAGAAAAGGGTGGGATTAGATAGATTTTAATTTATTGTTTTGTCTGATATATTGTTTGGTAGTTTATCAAGGTGCCAGACATTACATCAGTAAATAGTCTTATTTTTTTCGTTTATTAAAATTCTAAATTTATAGTCATATTTGAAAGAAGAGTATTTATTAAAAGATTGGTAATTTGATTTTTTTCCTGGGAGGGAGGGGGAGACGTCTGTTTTGAAGATTGATATGAATGGTCTGGTATGTTAAAGGGTAGTAGGCTGGAACGTTGGTAGAGAGGTGGGGTCTCAGGGAAGATAGGTTTAGGCTACAGGTACGTAGAGTGGTGAGGAGGCGGTGGGTGTATGGGTGCTATATGGAAATGATATTGTTGAAAGAGTCAGGTTTGTTCAGTTTTTTTCATTTTTTTTTTATTATTATTTATTGCCGTATTAGAATTGAAGAAACTGGTTATCATGTTATGCTGCACGGTAGCAAAAACGTCAATTTTGCAGCAAAAACGTCAATTTTTTCATAACTGCAGCGTTCGTAAATAGTAAAAAATGTTGTTTTTCTCTGTTTGTGAATGAAGAAACCTAAACCTACTATGTTCAGTAAAAAAATGACTAGAGAGTTCACCTGACTTAAGCGGCTATCATACTACGTACATAATTTTTATGCTAAATGATTAAGTGACGTTTAGCATAGCCCTCACACTTAAATAAATCCCTTTTTACTAGACTAACGTAAAACTCTATATAACCATCATCATCATCATCATCATCTAAAATCATTGTGATCATCACAAGTAAACTGGGATTCAAGCTCTGATCAAACGTGAATTGCTTTTTCATGTCCGCGTCACAATCTTTCTGTCGCTTCTTTCTACTCGTTACGGTTGGTAGCACGGGCTTTCGCCCTCATATGTCGTAGTTATAACGTCAATTTGAGTCAAGTTCGTTCCGGCAATTTTCTTACTATTATAAGCCCGACTCTTTAGTTTTTTTCATTATAAAAAACGATTTAATTTAAGATTAAATGACGTCATAATCAAAAATGTACTCAGCCACCAATTCCATGATACAGCTTGTCAGCTAGCATATTTTTGCTATTAAAATGTCAATCTTTTAACCAAACAATGAAGTTTAAAATTGCATAAATATATTCAACTAGCTTTGAAGAGCATCTCTGATGTGATCAATCCTTCATTTAAAGTTCGTAAGAAAAATTAAAGACCAATGAAGAATTACCAAACGTTTAAGCATAATACATTACGTAGGCCTTCAGAAGGTAAAATAACTAATTGAATGTTGAACCAGAAAAGTATAGAGTTAGTTTCTCCCAAAGCTGGGAAAAAAGGTTCTAATAGAGAACCTTCTTTGCATAAAGCTGTACTCAACAACCAATTCAGTGAGGTTAAAGATCTTCTAGAAAGAGGAGCAAATTCAAATGTTGAGGATGGTCCTCATGGGACAGCTCTACATTATGCTGCTGGTAAAGGTAACCTTGAAATGTGTCAGCTGCTTCTCTTATTCGGCGCAAAAATTAACGCTTTAGATTCTCGTAAACGGACACCATTACATAGAGCCACGTGTTGTAAACATATTGACGTAGTAAGATGTATTCTAGATAATGGAGGAAATCCAAATGCCAAGGATAATTGCAATGTGACCGCTTTACACATTGCTGCTAAAACTGGTAGCCTTGAACTTTGTCAGCTACTTATCTCAAAAGATGCAGATATACAGCCCGTAGATTCATTCCAACGGACACCTTTGCACGAAGCTGCAAAATTTAATAATGTTGATATAGTTAAATACCTTCTCAATAAAAAAGCAAATCCAAATCTTAATGATTGTGAGCGTTGTACAGCTTTACACTACGCTGCTCGAGTCGATGCCCTTCAGGTCTGTCAGATACTTATCTCGTATGGTGCAAAATTAGATCCCTTAAACAGGATGGGTAGAACGCCCTTAGAAGAAGCTAATATTTCTAAAAGTTTTGCAGCAGCCGAATACCTTTCATCTGATACAGAAAGCGATTCTTCAACATAGTCACGGTGAGATGAATAGAACTTACCTCACAGGATCCAGATATAGAGCCAGTAGACTCATTCCGGCGGATGCTCTTGCACAAAGCTGTACAATTTAATAATGTTGAAATAGTTAAATACCTTCTCAAAAAAGGAGCAAAGCCGAATCTTGATGATTGTGAGGTTGCACAGCTTTACATTATGTTGCTAGGGTCACTATTCTTCATGTCTGTCAGTTACTCGTCTAGTATGGTGCAAAATTATACCCCATAAACAGGATGGGTGGAACACCCTTAGATGAAGATAGTATTTCTAAAAGTTTTGCTGCAGCTGAATACCTTTCATACGATTCAGAAAGTGGTTCTTCAAAAGAACCATTGTAGGATAAATAGATCTATGTAATCTAGCGAATATTCTAAATACAGTGTAGAAATGTCAACACCATTAGCCTGATTTTGGCCAGGGTTGTCAACACTGACGATTTGTCATCAAATTTGGAGATTTTTTCGTGTTCTAGTGATTTTGTACATCTTTTGCACAGAATAGAGGGTTTACATTTTCAATTCCATATCTTTTCACTTCACAGTCACCTATTTCTTTTTAACTCTATCTAAAGTCAATCTTCTCTTTTTTAACTCGTTTTCTGCAACTCAGTTTTGAACCGTTTTACTTTTTTGTACATACATGTTATGTATGTTTGTACTTTTCACATAAGTTTGTTGAATTAATTAACCATTTTTCAACACTTCCGAATATTCGATTGCTTCCAAATTTGATCAGAATATGCACTTTTGATGCTACTAGTACTGCTAGGAACTCCTTGCGGCCCCAAGTTACCTGAAGCCAACACAGCTGCGCTCACTCCTCATCCGTCCCAATCCATTCAAGGCCTTCCTCTTTACATCCTCCCAGGAATTTCCAAATTCCCTTAAATCTTTCTTTACTACCTCCTCCCAGCCCATTTGGGGATGACCTGCTTTTCGTCTGGCCCTTTATAGTTGGCTCACAAGGACGATCTTTTGCAGTCTGTCATCTGTCATCCTCAGAGTCTGTCCTCGCCGTCTCAACCTTTCTCTCATTCCAGCCCTAGAAAGAGGGACTGAACCGCATTTTTCGTACAGCTTACTGTTTGAGATACGATCAGTCAGTTGGGTACCCAAAACAATACGTAGGCGATTCCTCTGGAAAACCTCTAGCAAAGAAACCTCCTCTACTCCCCCGTCTTTCGGAGCAGCTACGCTTCAGAACCATACTTGACAACTGTCATCAATGTAACTCCCAATTTTCCAAGCTTGCTTCACAGACTTATGCTCCTATTCGTCCAAACGTTTTTCCAACTGTGAAGAACAGCCTGATCCTTGGCTTTTCTACTTTTAACATCTTCACTGCACATCTTCACCTTTACTAATGATACTATTAAGGTAAGTGAAGCTGTCCATTCCGATGACAATGTATTACAACATCAAGGGATTAAACATCAAAACGGAGTAAAATTCCAGATGATGGGCTTTTTGCCATCATGGATTGCAGATAACTTAGGGAAAAGATTCTTACAGGAATGAATTAAGACACTAAATTTTACTCCAAAATGTGCTTTTTTTCAAGCCCCTATACTGTCTCTTGTCATTATCGATTTCTAAGGCTTAGAAAATTACATAGAAGAAACATCAAAGCTTTCTTAGTTTTTGAAAAATTTGGAAACAATATGTGTTCCCTTCATCTTGGTTTGAGTAAAGTTTTTTCTTTTCAAATTCCAGAGATTTTAGCGGAATTATAAGCCATATTAATATTTAAAGCACATTTTATCAATTCTAGAAAACTTCATGAGTTAGGCTCATAAAAGCTCATACAAGCTCATAGCAAAGGCTCACACAAGAAACTCAGAGCGCTTGAGCTAGTAAGAGAACTCTAAAGTCCAGACCGACGGTACTGATCTCCGTTTCACGGCCCTTTCAGCCAGAAAATGTAATAGGGGGTTGGGGCCAGCTATCCTATGCTTTCACTCACCTTTCCTGTTTATTTTCCCCAGCTGGGTCGTATCTGGCTGTGCTTAGAGAGTCACTTTTAATATAGGTTTAAAAAAAAACATTTAGAAAAATGCACCGAAAAGTTGTTTATATGCATTTTGTTACGTTTACCAATTCGTAACATAACAAAATGCAAACTTACGAAATCCAACGTAAACGTAAACTTACCAAATACAAACTGTTAGCAAATTTTGTTACGACTTACCAAATCCAATCTTTAACGACTCAAACAAGAAGACGAAGGAGACTTACCTTTCCAGAGACGATTTTCTCGTAGATTTGAATCGGCTGGTCTGCAAAAAAAGGTGGATATCCTGCTGCCATTTCATAGACTAAGACTCCTAATGCCCACCAATCAACAGCTTTATTATAACCCTGAAATAAAATAGTATTAAATAAAATAAACATAAATAAAAATATATAATATATTTATAAATAAATATATATAAATGAAATAAAATAATAAAATAAATATAACCCTAAAATATAATAAAACCAGTGAGGGCTTAATGAAGGCATTTTTGGTCTCTGTATAGTGGGAAACTATAAGGGTTGCTTTCCAACATATTAGGTAACATACCCGGTACCCGCACCTAAAAACACATGGTTTTTGCTTTAAAGAAAGATAATTGTACGTATGAATGTTTGTTTAATGGCCCTTCGGCCAGGAAGTGCAATGAGGAGGGGAGGCAGCCATCCTGTGCTTTCGCACACCCTGTCTGATTATCTTCCTCAGATTTCTCCAGGTACTCAGTTAAAGCTAGGTTTACTCTGGCTGGGCTTACAGAGTCACTCCACTGACCTCCGTTCCAAACTATATAACCAGTAACGCCTGGGATTCGAACCCCCGTCCTCATGGACAAAGGATTTCAAGTCTTGCGTGCCAACCACCCGGCTAGGACGGCTCCTAGTCGAGCCGTTCACAAATAGCCTACTAAAATTCAAGAAATATACACCAAGCACTGGGGATTTTAACAATTTGCAACCTCTACATAAATAGCATTGCCATCTAATTTTTAAATAGCCTGAAACATATGTCACCAAATAACCACCTATCAACACCTCCAAAATATTATCGAAAACATAAAAGTTTTTTAAAGAAAAGTCCACAGGCTTACGTGGAAAGTGTGCTAAGAAAAGTAACAATAAACCGAAACTGCTTAGAAAAATAAGAAGAATTTGTGCTGCTCTCAGTTAGTAGTAGTTCAGTTAGTAGTTAGTTAGTAGTTCTACCTACTAACTACCTAAGTTTATCTAGCATCAGCTTTCAAAAATCCACTGCATTAAGTGAAAAGTAGAGAGAGTAGAAAGTAGGAAAGGCGAAAGCAGAAAATAAGAGACATTTGTGCAGCTGTAATCTAATATCATATTATATTACTTTTTTATTTTGTCTCATGTTATATTATTTATTTAGTATGTTATATATCTGTATACGTGAGTAGTATATGTGTTTCTTTCTCATATTATGTTATTTTCTAGTATGAGTTTTACAGAAAAGTGTGGTTCAATCCCGCTTTTCAGTGGCGGATCCAGGGGGGTGAGGGGCGCCCCCTCCCCCTAACATAGTCTAAAGTAGTGTAATTCACCTAATTAACGCAAGTTTGCGTTAATTAAACTTGCTAATAACACAAGTTTACCGGATCAACCATTTTGCCGCCCCCCCCCCCCAAAAAAAATAAAATGCTGGATCCGCCCCTGTCGCTTTTTAGGGTTATAATGAGAGAAAGGACGAGACGGCTAGGGCACGTTCTGTGGATGAAGGATGACAAATTGCCAAAGATTGTCCTTATTGGCCAACCGTCGAAGGCTAAACGGAAAGCAGGTCACACACGGATGGGGTGGGGGGATGTCGTAAAATTTAAGGGAAATGGGACTTCCTAGGAGGATATAGAGAGGAAGGCTCTGAATAGATTGGGATGGAGGCAGAGCACGCGTAGCTGTGTTGGCCTCAGGCGGCTTGGTGATGCGGTGAGTTGTTAGTAGTAGTAGTAGCAGCAGTATGTGTTTAATTGTTTAATCTGGGTTTTTCTTTTCTCTTTTGTTCCTTGGATAAAAGCTTCCAGAAATAAAGCCGAAATACTAGGAATTTTATTAGTATACTAGCAAATGTAAATTTTTTATATACATATATACTCTTTATTATATTCTTTTCAATATTCTATTCTATTCTTCATACATATATTCTTAATCAAATTTATCTTCTTTTATTATTCACTATCTTAGTTAGAAGATATAATTCACCATCGTATTATACTACGTTTCCTCCTTTGTCATATTTAGCCAGTGTGGTCTCAGGAATTAGTAAACAGTCTTACTAAAATTTATCTAGTATCAGGTGGGAATATCAGATTTCGGAAATTTGACTGCATTAAGTGGAAAGTAGACAAAGCAGAAAATCTTTATTTGATTTTGGACTAATAATTATGAAACAGTTTTTCTTTCGTGCCGGTCGCATCAAAAGTCGGGTAAACTATTTGATTTCAGTTTAAAATCCTTTGCATTTTGTTGTTAGATTTTATTTCAAAAGTTTTTCTTATTGTAAATAGTAAATATGGGTCCACATTATGTACCTTCCTTTTCATTTTTTCTTCTTTTTATTCATGTTTTTACTTCATCACAATAATCATATTCTTAAATAGTAATTAGATAATAAATAGCAATAAATTAAAGATATTCAATTGTAAACACAATGAGGCATATCCATATGGCGTCTTTTTATTATAGTTTGTAAATGAGACATTTCTCAATAGGTGTTTCCACAACTTAATCTGGTGTCCAGATATTTCTTATGAAGTTGCAGACATTTGAATAGTTGGTATATTATAACGCAGTTTAGATGTTTTATTTAGGCTTCAGGGGCGCCAATTTTTGACAACTCAGGAGGGGAGGATTTTTTTTTTAATATCTAGAAAGGTATCGTTTTTCAAAATATGAGAGGGGGGTCGATTTTTTCCATGGAAATACGAAAAAAAAGCATTTTTTAATGTTTAGAAGGGGCAAAGAAAATATTTGTACCACTGTTAGGCTTTCTTATTTTACAAAAAGATATCACAACTATGTGGGTTCAATTATCATAAGACTTGTATGGAAACAAGTGTTTACTTAGAAAATATACAAAAAGAAAACATTTAAATTATTTGCTGAAACACCGAATTTCAAAAATACAGTTTGTTAGACGGACTGAACCTTAGCTATTAAATGATAGCAAAGGCGTCTTCCGTTGATAGGGCGCCAAAAAAGATCAAAAATAATGCCTGGGCTTTATACATCAGAGCCACAGATGAGTAAAAAAAAGAAAAGACGGAAAAATTGAACAGTGAAAATAAACCTTAAGCCCCGGCTTAAATGGCGTAATAACAGTCATACAGATTCTACGCCTTAAGAAGCTTATACACAAATTGCGGGAAGCATATTTCGTCTGGTCTTAATTAATGCATAAGGAGAACATATACCCTTCATAGAAGGAAACCTAGGAGGTCGCATAAAAGGCCCTTATCCCTTTTATTAGTAATTCTTTTACTGTGTGTAGCGGTTTATTTTTTACTAGGTTTCACCTATATCTGATGACACTAGCATATGCCCCATTTATAAATGAACTGTATCGATCTTTTATGTAATTAGAAATAATTTATTTTTGTTACAAAAGATTTTTAACCCAATTAATTTCCTTTAAAATGAGCCATTGAACAACTCTCTACGATGTTCCAGTGCCAAGCTATCTGTGGAAAAGAAAAAAATATACGGTTCAGGCAGAATGTTGTAGTAGCTGCCACTTTTCTTGATTTTCAAGCCAATATATTTCCCTTGCCGTTCAAGCCAAGGGACAGAAAGTTTCCTATACAGGGGTTTCGGACAAGGCGGTTCTAATGGTGTGCTTTTTGTACACCATTGATCTGACTCCTTTTTTAGGAGCTATGGGTTTTTATATTTCTTAACATTGGACGTGATCGTCTCTTACTGGGTTGCTAGCTACCGCTGCAACCCGGATATCCTGATATTATAATAACATAAGCTACAACAGTGTTATAGAAAAATTTCAAGCCAATATATTTCCCTTCTTGTTCAAGCCAAGAAACGGTAATTTTCCAATATAAAGGTTTCGGACAAGGCGGTTCTGATAGTGTACTTCGTATTTCGATCTGACTTTATTTTTAGGAGTTATGGGCTATTTTATTTTTTACTATGGTACGTGAACGTCTCTTACTAAGCTGCTAGCCACCGCTGCAACCCGGATAGGATAAAGGATACGGCACTGGACCCTTAAGGTCCAAACCGGCGGTGATGATCTCCATCTCAAGGCCCTTCAGCCAGGATGTGCAATGTGGGGATGGGGGCTAGTCATCCTGTACTTTGGTACACCCTTCCTGCTTATCTTTTCCAGATTTCTCCAGGTACCCATTTAAAGCTGGATCGACTTTGGCTGAGCTTACAGAGCCACGCCACTGGCCCCCGTCCCAAACCAAATAATTGGATTTGGACAAAGGACGCCCTTCGGACAAAGGACTCCAAATCCAGCGTACCAACCACTCGGCTTGGACGACCAGTAAAGTTTACTAATAAATATAAGACAATTAAATAGACCCCACCTCCCTCTTCTTCGGAACCAATAGCCATTTAGAACAGCAACTCGGCTGAAGATCGGGGGCGTCAAGAAAATTTAGGGGCAGAGGCCAGAATGTATTTTCCGAAATCTAGGGGAACAGATTTGTTTGTCGTTTTCTTACCATTTGTCTTTTTCTTTGTACGTTTCTTACCGTTTTCTTATACCAAAAAGGTGTCTTTCAATGGAAGCACCCTAAAAATGAAATTTTTCAAAATATAGGGTGGGTATACCCCCCCCCCCGCCATTATAGAATTAAGATAACAATGACTGTAACCCTATTTTTCTAATTATTTGGGAGTATCAAATTGAATAAAAAAAAATATACCAATAATAATAGAAGCGAAGAAATTACATTAATATGTTCCTCAGTAAAGGAACTTTAATGAGCGTATTTTAATTATTTCCAAAGTGACTTAGACTCTTCACCTTCAGTTTAGCCCATTTCTTCGAACCTTTCCAAATCTTATCAGTAGGTGATTAACCCCCCCCCCAAGGAGTATTGCCTAGATAGTCAATGCCCCAAGCCCCTTGAAGATTTTGCCCATATGGATCAGGTCATAGGCTCAACGGGAAAAATTATGTAGCAAGAAGCTCCAGCAGTCTTTTTGTTAGGGTAAGTAAAGTGTTTATATACTCGTATGTTCATATACTGAGGTTACAATTCAAGATCGCATTGCCCTGTTGAAAACTGCCGATGGTGATAAAGGGCAGTATGTAGTCTATAATATTCTTAAGTTCAGTTGAAAATTTCACCAAAGAGGGAGCTTCGTTACTTAAAAGCATTATTGCTATTATTAAATTTAAATGTTTTATTTTTATTAATAGTATTACTGTTAAATTTGAGTTCTAATAAGTATTATTATTAGGTTTAAATGTTCATTTTATAGACGATTATTGTTTAACTTAAATCAATTAAATATACATTTAAATCAATCAATTAAATCAATCAATTAAATATACATTTAAATCAATTAATTAAAAAAATCAATTAAATATACATTTAAATCAATCAATTAAATATATCAATGGGTCTCAAAGGGTGTCTGCAAGAAATGCCTTAATTAAAATCCGAAATCAAATGACATAGTTTTCCAACTTATTTAATTGCTGGTTCGTTTTGTTTTTTTCGAGTGAATGAATTGATTCCTTTCATTTGTCAGTTGCTCGCTAGTATCCGTCGATGGCAGGTCATGATTTTTGGATTTTGTGCAAATCGCGGATATTGGCGAATAACTCGCTTTTATGGTTGTTAGGTAGTTGGTTTTAATTCTTTTAATTTTTGGCTTTTATTGATACATCGTTTCGTTTCGTGCTGAAGAAGAGAGGCGTTTTTCCTCTCGAAATATTCGCTTTGTTTTTTTCAGTATCGTCATTTGGCCTATAAAAACCCCATTTTTGCTCGTTTTTCTTTCTTTATGTGATGTCAGGCCAATGTGGTTTAAGAAATTATCTTCCCTGGACCCATCTTAAGTCTGTTCATACCTGAAAACCACAATTACCTAAATTTTGTTGTTTAGGTTCAAAATTATCAGGTTTTTTAGGAAGTACCCCTATTTCACCAGTGTTGCCACCTTAACCCATGAGAAGAAATAAGCAAAACTAATTAGTCGCATCTGACTGCACTTTTCGCCCGTAAAAATCCAGACAATCTGTTCACAATAGTGGTGCGATTTCGACAAAATTCAGAGGGGGGGGGGAGGGGTTGAAGCCAATTATCCTAAATCAAGTGAAACTGATAGTGAAAAGAAAAAACGAACTATATAGTACCATAAAGGTAAAGATATCCTAAAGAAAACTGACCCGTTTCTGTGGCTGCTTGAATTACGTAGGTTTTGACGAGATTTCTGAAGAAACAATATTTCAGCTGGGGGGAGGGTCAAACTGTGGTCTGAAGGGGGTCAAACTGAGGTCTGGGAGGGGCAATGCCCCCCCCCCTCCCACACCATAGCAAATTACGCCCCTGCTCGCAAAGACTACTACAACTTCACAGGAAAGCTACACGTTCTTAAACCGTTTGTTGTCATAGAATAGAATTTATTAACACAAAAGCCCAAAGGGCCGTGGTTACAAAAACAAAGACACTTTCATACAAACTTAAATTGGCACAAAAGTATAATCTAGGCTAGTGAAATATCACCCTCACCCCTAATCTTCAAAAAACCTTTCTCTGTGCTCTATACCCATCGTCAGGAACCTTCCGAATCTCTTTATACCTCCCATATCTTTCCTTGCCAACAAATTTATTATCTCATCACTCTCCCAAACCTCAAACCAAACAATTCTTTCCTTAAATCTATTAATTCACTGCCCTTCCCCGCAAAATGAACCAAATCTTCCTCTTTCCCGCACATAGAACAGAAGTAAGGACCAGAAGCTTGCCTAACCCCTCCTAGGTACTTCCTTCTCTCACCTAGTGGTAACCCATCTGACCTAACACAAATAATTAACTTTTGTTGCCTCTTTTGAAGCTCCGCCTTAAAATACAATTCTTCTCCCTACTGCTCATTAGCCTTTGCATATAACTCCAGTGATCGGGTCTCATTCACTCGCGTATGCCACATCTGGATCTCATGGTCTCATATGTTTTTAGTATGTTTTGGTAGTTGTTTGTTGTCATATGTCTGCTGCCACAGGAAAGCTACACATTCTTAAGCAGTTGGTTGCCCTATGTTTTTAGTATGTTTTTAGTGTGTTTAGTATGTTTTAGTAGCTGTTTGTTGTCACATGTCTGTTGCCACAGGAAGGCTACACATTCTTAAGCAGTTGGTTGCCCTATGTTTTTAGTGTGTTTTTAGTATGTTTTAGTAGCTGTTTGTTGTCATATGTTTGTTGCCACAGGAAAGCTGCACATTCTTAAGCTGTTTGTTGCCATGTTTTTAGTGTGTTTTAGTATGTTTTAGTAGCTGTTTGTTGTCATATGTTTGCTGCCACAGGAAAGCTAAACATCCTTAAGCTGTTTGTTGCCATATGTTTTTAGTATGTTTTGGTATGTTTTAGTAGCTGTTTTTGTCATATGTTTGTTGGCACAGGAGAGCTACACATTCTTAAGCTGTTGGTTGCCGTGTGTTTTAGTGTGTTTTAGTATGTTTGTGGCAGCTGTTTGTTGCCACAGGAAAGCAACACATTCTTAAGCTGTTTGTTGCCATATGTTTGTTGTCACAGGAAAGCTACAAATTCTTAAGCTGTTTATTGCCATATCTTTTTAAGTGTTTTAGTATGTTTTAGTATGTTTTTAGTAGCTGTTTGTTGCCACAGGAAGGCTACACATTCTTAAGCTGTTTCTTGCCATATGTTTTTAGTAGCTGTTTGTAGCTATATGTTTTTAGTTACGGTCTGCCTGTACTAGAATACGCGTGTCCTGTTTGGGGCCCAAGCATACATTTAAGATCCGTGCTAAACCAAGATATTGAGGCCATACGAATACGTGCTTGTAAAATTATGACGGGAGAAAGCTACACTTTCTACGTAAAGTCCCTTTAATTACCAGGACTTGAGTCACTCCACAACCGCCGCCAAAATCTTTTAATCAAATTTGGACAATACATTCTAAAAAGGGCAAAATATAGATGTATCTTCCCCCCGAACACACTCACCAGAAGACAGGATAAGCCACACAACGCGGTATCAGCATTCTTTTGTTCCCTTTTACACGGGTCTATTTAACAGCATAAAGTAATCGTAGTTTGTGTTTGTGCAATTTTATGTAACTTGTAAACAGCTCAGTTTTAGTGCTTCTTAGTGCTATCTCGGGTGTGTCAATATATATGTCTATGTTTATTTGTGCAAATTTTCTCCCCACGTTTCTTTTTTCAAATTTGGGGCTACTACCAAAATTGCATAACTACACATGCACTTAAAAAATTTTAATTTAAATTACGAATTTCTAATTAAAAATTAGGTATCTATCTGTTATAGCGTCGACACTCGAGTTCTTCATTCATTAACGCACTGTAGAACCGGCTTCTTTCGTTAGTTTTTTTCAGCTTAGTGTGAGACAAGACAAAAACAAGTGACATATTAGATGGTAAACACATAATATAAGCTATATATTTGCACATTAGGGGGGGGGGTAAAGTATTTGGATAGTGTGAAGTTAGGAAACAAACTTTACTTCATAATATGCAGAATAATTGTACCTAACACATATTACATGCAGATCCGCTATACTTTACTCCCCCCCCACCCCCCTAATGTGCAAATATATAGCCCACATTTGTTTCTAAAGTATTTTATTTTCATCATACTTAGGTATACTTATTTAGGATTAACCTAAATTCACTTCTTGAATGTCGTCGCTATAACAGATAAGTACCGAAAATTCAATTCCTAATTTCTTAAAGTATACATGGTTACACAGGTCTTCATTTAACCAATTGAAACAATCCGATTGCATTTTTATTGTTCTTGATACTTAAAACACCTCTACAACCCAGAGTCAAGCCCAAACCTCTTGTATATGGCAAACCTCAAAGCCTCTGGTCTACACTTAGAAGAAGAAGAAGAATACCTTGAAGAAGAAGAAGAAGAAGAAGAAGAAGAAGAATACACTTAGAAGAAGAAGAAATAGAATACCTTGCTGAGAATAATTTCTGGTGCTAAATATTCTGGAGTTCCACATAAAGTCCACGTTCTGCCTTTCACTCGCTTGGCAAAACCAAAATCTGTTACCTAAAATAATATTAGTAAAAATAATATTGAAGCAAAGTAAACTTAACCCGTAAATATAATAATAGAAATTTAACAATATAGTCATCAAAGAGTGTGGGGTGAAAACTCTTATGTTTGTCGACAAAAAAACTATCAACGCCCTCTGGCGTTTGGCGACACTTGGCATTTTTTCCACTAACTAATTTAATTAGTGTAATTGGTATAATTAGGGTAGTAATAAGTGTCTGATCTCAGTTCCGGAAAAAAAACGGTTATAAATCTTTTAAAAATGCCAAGTGACCCCAGACGCTAGATGGCGTTGATAGTTTTATTTGTCGACACTAGAGCAAGTTTCTACTCTTATAAGTTACCCAATTTTTTGAATAGTAATAAAATATAGTAATATTTCAGTAATGAAATACAGTAATAGTAAATTAATAATAGTAATCAGAAATAATAGCAATGCCATAACGAAACAAAGTTTAATAGAAGAATACTAGTGTCTCAAAACTTTATGCTTTTTTACTGGTTTAAAATTTCACACAAAAACCAACCGCGTTTATTTAAGGCGGGGCTTCCCTTTCCTGGCACACAATAAGAAATAATCGGATTAGCTTACAAAAAGACGTCATAGACGTAAACCAGCAATATTCAGCAGTGTGACTCAACCAGATTCAACCCATTCCCAAATGGGTGCCTGGAGAAATCATAAGAAGGGTGCTGGAGGAAAGTCCTGGGGAAGGGTCCTAGGGGAAAACATGAGAAGCGTCAGATGGTTTACCCCCAATTACATATAACACTTCCGGCCAAAGGCAGAAAACCAGGAGATTGGTACCTGCGAAACGTGGACCATTGGTCAAGCGAGCAAAAGTTTTTTTTTTAATAGTTGAAGTGGGACACTGAAATCAAAGAAAAACACGTACTGTTCAAAAAATGGCTTTTTCATCGACAAGTCAAATGGCTTGTGTAGTAACAAGACCTTGCAGTAGTAACGATACGAGCCAATAGCATTTACAAAATGTGTTGCAGACACGCCAATATTGTTATATTTAGGTTTTAAAAAGGCTTTAGTATCCATACTGTAAGTTCCTCCAAAAAAAGAAAAGGCTTAATATATAAAGCCCCCCCCCCTTGATCTACATGCCCTGCACCCAACCTGAGGTCTGTCCCACAAAGTGGAGACCACCGGTTTAGAAAAACTTCTTCATCTTCTGCATAGCGTTGATCTGCACACGCAACTAAAACACTTAAATAAGATTAAGTTAGTGATAGGATTCCATTAATAGTGTTCTGCTATCATGTTCAGCATAGTTCTAAAAGGAACAGTTAGTATGATTTATGTTTCAAACACACCTAGTAACGATCACGGTGTTCAAACTAAAACATATCAATCGATGGTAGGTCATATATGGTTTGACATGGTTTAAATACTATCCATTAACTCAACTGTGTTTAGACACGCGGAATGCAAACAACTCTATCTAGAAAAAGAACTGGTTTAATGGGAGTTACCTAAAGCCTATCTTAACCATCTAAAGTAGGCATGATTTTATTTTTTTTTTTTTTTTTTTTTTTTTTTTGTTAGGAGTAATGTTTATGTAAGATTCCAAAACAGGCATATCTTGATTTTTAATAACGTGCTTACTTTAAGCAGTCAGCTTAAAAAGAACCTGCTGAAGCTTCACATGCCTCGTACGCTAAGTCACTAAAGTGCAAAAAAAAAGAAAAAAAAAGAAAAAAAAAGTTGACTGGTTTTCAAAGCCACAGAAAACTATAAAGGTCCTTTCACACTATGCCGTAGAGCCTTTCACACCAGCATCACTTAAGACTTTGTGCTATGTTATACCATCTTTCGGAGCAAATTCTGTCAGTAACGTGAGCAATGTAAGTAAATTTGAGCTTTACCACGAATTGTTTGATTTTAAACCAGTATAAAAACATAAGTGTAATCCACAATTTTTCTTCCTTTAATTTTATTTGACCTGGAATCCCTATATTTTCTTTCGAGTGTTTGTTTTACAGTTTCTCAGCTTGACTCACGGTGACCTTGCTATTCCCCTTAGGGCTCAGCCTCCCCTTACTTCTGATCAAAATAATTATCATCTTCGTAATAAATGAATCACATTCAAATTCATTGTACTCCATCTCTAAGGTCAGACTTCAATCCAGTAATGGCGAGTCATATTGTGTGGAATAGGATGCCTACGGTGCCATTGTACGGTGCAATCAGCTCTATGGTGCCACCGTATGTGTGCAATCACCTCTATAGCGCCACTCTTTTAGCTTGTTAAAAAAAATTATTTGGGAATTGTTGGCTTCTTAGAAGTTATTTACTTTTTTCTCTCTTTTTGCACAATATTCATTGGAGTCTATTTAATCTATCTAAGTATTCAAATTTTTTATACACTGTTTTTTTGTGTGTGTGAGTGAGTTAAGCCATCTATAAGTCTTGAAATAAGTCTTATCTTCTGCTTGTAGGAATCAAGATATCAAGAGTGGGGAGGAGGGGTTATCAACATAGGTAAACAATAACTTTTTATGCGTTTTTTGAAGTTTTTTTTATCCCCCCCCCAAAAAAAATCCTTTTGTAAAGGATTAACTATGATTACCAACATAGGTAAACATTAATAGCACTGCTATGAAATTAAGGCAAGCAATTTGCTCTCTACAAGATTAAGGTTGTGTTAACTCAGAGCAGAGTAAAGTTGTGTGTTTTAAGTTCTTACCTTGAGATACCCTTGAGCATCAATTAATAAATTCTCTGGTTTGAGGTCTCTGTAAATGAGGTCTAAGTAATGCAGGTATTCAAAGGCAAGAACAATTTGGGCAGCATAAAACCTAGAATGGGGCTCACTAAAAAATAAAAGAGAAAAATAAATTAGTGAGACAATAAAAGTATATAGGCCAAACAACAAAAGCAAGTAAATAACAGTTTTGAGCAATATTCGAGCTTTATTCGATTTTATATTCGAATAAAATCGAATAATAAATCGATTTGTTATCAAGTAAATCTGCAATCTGAACTTTACTAGTTCCCGCATCTACTTGCAGTTTTTCTTGTTTTGTATTGAGCCAGAAATTGGCTTTTTTTTTTATTAAACTCAGTGAGTCTGCAGCTTGAACTTGAGATTTTTCAATGGGTCATGCCTTAACTCGTTTTTGCACCAAGTTATGGTGCAGTGAAGAAAAAACCCAGCATTCTAGAGGTCACTTGTTTTGGCACTAGCTTAAAAGTTTGGTCGTTTTTACACTAGATTTGGACTTGTTCTTACACTGTGTTGGGTTTAAGGTTTTTTTTGAACAGTCAGCTCCCAGTAAGGACGTTAAGGACTTCGCTTTTTTTTTCACTGCACTTCTTAAACTCTACAGCATGAGCTTTACTTATTTTTGCACCAACTCAGGGCTTGGCTCATTGTCGCACCAGCTCTGGACTTTTTTTTTACCAAGTCAGGACTTAACTTGCCTCCATACCATATGCTGCCGCTGTGCAATGAATAAAAAATTTTGCAGTTTGGGCTAATTCTTCTTGGCAACAATTCAGCTCATTTTTTCGATTCAAGTAGAACCTAGCTCACTTTTCCACAACATCAGCTTAGCATGTTTTTACCCTGATTCAGAACATAAGCTTATTAACATGCCAACTTTTCTAAGAAGATTGGGATAAATAAAATCATTTATATCAGCGAAAATACAAACTTACTAAGATCACACGGATACTTGAAGCAAATTTATTTCGAAAAAGAACGAAATCTGATTTTTGGGAAGAATATCGGTGGGTAGGATGATTTCTATGAGAATTCGGAGAACCAAATCCGAGGGAGCACCCACATTCACAAATCACATACACCAAGTGGCGCGCGCCAAACGTGGCGGAGCTGCGTCACACACTTGGCCTTCTGAGATATACACCAGGTGGCAGAAAGTGAACCCCCCCCCCAAACTAAATCTTTTTTCTACGAAAATCTAAAAATTCCAGGACAGCGGAAACACTGCTACTGATCAACACAAACCTGACTTATTGAAATACGCAAATTTCCGCCGATTTTTAGTCTGATCTGTCCCGATATGTTCCTGATGGTCCGACTTTTTTCTATTTTGCTTTCATATTACAATTTTTCAGTCTCTTTAAATCATTATACAGAGTTGTGCTGTCCTTCCTGCAAGGGGTTTACAAAAGAGCATATTTTCAAACTAGCAGCAAAGCCTGTTGGATGGCAAGAATAATAAAGAAAAAACTATGAAATATACCCTTTAATGAGGATCGAAAAACTACCCCACCCCCGCAAAAAACTCGAAATCTCTTTATCACCCCCACCCAAAAATACAACGTTCCCTGAAAGTTTCAACTCGACTCCCAGTCGTGAGACAAAACAGGGTAGGCTTACCAAATTCATAACTTGGAAATGCTTATTTTTGAATTAAAGAGCTTCCCCCACCCCATCTTTAATCGAACTCTTTATCCATCTGTACGCACGAAATAGTCTAATATCAATGTTCGAAATTTTTTATCAGGAATTTTTAGGCCTTTATCTCAAGCATAAAAAATACTTTTTTGTCAACAGTAGTGGGGCACTGGAACATTGTTGAGAGCTATTTATATGCTCAGGGCTGTATCCATGATTTTTGTTCGAGGGGCAGGGGGGGGGGATAATACAAAAAAAATTATTTATATGCTTATGAGTCGGACAAATATTTGGGGGGAGGGAGGGGTCAAACCACATAACCCCAACCTGGTTGCAGCCTTGTTACGCTCATTTACTAGAGTCGTCTTGATAGCACTAAATAGATAATTTTTACAAAGGCTCAATTTCTCAGTGACATCTTTTAACGACTTAATTAAGTAGAGCTCGGATAAAAGCAATACTTGTAATTAATTTTTATTTTAATTTAATTAATTTTTCTCAGCTTCGTGGATTGAATTATTTCCTGCACAACCACGGCCAATTAATTGGTAAGTACAACCCAGCAATATGTGGCATGGTTTATTACCGTCTTTTACACTCAAGATTATCGCGACTATAAGCCATTCATCCAACAGGCGACAGGAAATTGAAAAAGAGTAATATCATGAATAAGTACCTAATATCTTTTTTTTTCAGACAATTTCAAATAAATCTATGCTTTAAAACCACAATTATATTCTATCATTAACCCTACACTTTAAGCCAGTTTGAAATTGGATTCTTCACCAGATCTGCCGGGGTAAGGAATGTTAAACAAGACATTGTTTTTTTTTTTGTTTTTTTTTTTGCGGTTTCATTCCGTTTGTATGCTTGTGTGTTCCTTAGTCAATTGAATGCCGTGGCTAGAATTAACTCCGAATAATAACCATGGCTATAATTCTTTTGTTATGGCACTTTTTATGTCTGATTAAAAGTCGCGATTCAATTGCTTCAATATAAACAATTTTTGATTCATTTCACTCTTTCAATTTTTGAAACATTGGGGGGGGGGGAGGATAGATATATAGCACGGAGATAATAATAGACCACCAGAACATCTAGATGTGACTCCACAACACACAAGCATACAAGCGGAATGAAACCGCAAAAAAAACTATGTCTTGTTTAACATTCTTTATGCCGGCAGATCTGGTAAAGAATCCAATTTCAAACTGGCTTAAAGTGTAGGGTTAATGATAGAATATAATTGTGGTTTTAAAGAATAGATTTATTTGAAATTGTCTGAAAAAAAGATATTAGGTACTTATTCATGATATTACTCTTTTTCAATTTCCTGTCGCCTGTTGGATGAATGGCTTATAGTCGTGATAATCTTGAGTGTAAAAGACGGTAATAAACCATGCCACATATTGCTGGGTTGTGTTTACCAATTAATTGGCCGTGGTTATGCAGGAGTCATATCTAGATGTAACCCCGAGGTCCCGCACTCTCTCAGAAACAATAGACACCAGGTGGGTCACGTCAAGCGTGGCGGAACAATGTCAAGCGTTTTAGGGACTATAACAAGCGAGGCGGAGCCATGTGGCATAAGTGGCGTTCTGAGATGTGCACTAGGTGGCGAGAAGTCAGCGCCCCCTCGTTGTTACCCGTGAACCTCAAGTTTTAATGTCTACACTTCGATTTTTGGTACTGTTCTAAAATCCGGGAAACACGCGATAAGTGAAGTTTGGTCAATGCTAATGAAATAAAACAAAATAGGATAAAAATATAATAGTTTACAAGAGAATTCCGGTTATATATTTGCACATTGGGGGGGGGGGGTAAAGCATAGCATATATTAAATACGTAATCTAACCTAACAAGGTACCTATTTTCCATAAACCCCAGAAAACTAAAGTTTAAATATAGTTCCTAGAGTGAGAAACCCCTTGTTATACAGCGTCAGATAGGCAATTACCGGGTAATGGCTACCTAAGCTTTGCTTTTCTCGACGCGTGTTTCCCGCATTTTAGAACAGTACCGTTTTTTCTACAATAAAACTATCCATCCGTAAATGAAAAAATACATGCATGTTGTATTTTACTTGGAGGGGTGGCATTTCAGGGATTAAAAGCCAAAAATAGACAAACTTAAGAAAACTGCAAGATAATAAAGTGTATATCGTAAAACCCTGTGGATCCAGCGGGAGACAAGGGGATGGCACATAAAATGGATTAAGAGCTATCCTGCTTCCATTTCAAATATCTCCGGTTGTGTCATAGTCACTCTAATAGCAGTTACGGTACTTGTTAATTATTCATAACACACTCAAGAATTTCGCTCTGAAGATCTGACCAAAACGAGTTTGCCTCTCTACAATCGGTTATGACTTGCTAATTTTGAGTGAGAAAAACTACGATGTAGGTTTATCTTAATTAGATATTTAACATATAGAGGTGGTTAGGGGTAAGGTATTTAATATAATGCGTTCTGGGGGGCCTGCTTTCCATAATTTTCTGGAGTGGGTTCCCATAATTTGGTTTCTAAAGTATTATATTTTTATCATATTTCATTAGGATTAGGATTTAGGATTAGGATTAGGTATATTTCATTAGGATTACTAGCTTCATATCTTGGGTGCGTTCTGAATAATTATCAAGTTCTGCAGTTACTATGAAAAACATCGAAGTTGGTGGGAGAGATTTGATACAAGACTGAGAGGAAGATCGATCAGAATTGAGACACACAGGAGGAGGTAATTGCAACATCTCAACGGCAAAAAAAGGGCCAGTTGCGAACATCAAAGAGTGAGCGAAGCTGGCTTATGAAAATCATTGAAATCATCGACTGGAGAAGCAAGTTATTTGAAAATTGACCATGCTTCTACTGTTTTAATTAATTTGTCTCATTAAAATTGCATTAATAATTGGATCTTAATTTACTTCGCCTGAACTGGTACTTCGACGTATGGCTCTGTTTTGGCAAGTATAACTCTAAGTCAGTTGTTTCTAGGTGTCAGAGGAATCCACATTCTTCAAGCGATTTTGGCAACATCAAGATCATAGACAAACATCAAAATCATATAAGAACATTAAACACAAGGCGAAAATGTTTGTCCGACTCTTAAAAACTTAACAAAAATGAATTTTAACTAATTTTTGATGTTTTCTTTTTTATTTGCCCCCCCCCCCCCCCGATAAAACAATCCTGGATAAGTCCCTGATCAAACATCATAGAAAAATTACTACAATACTTTTTTAGAAAATTTTCTATTTTACACCGTCTTTTTTTAAATGAATAAATTATTCTTGAATGAAATTATTCTCCAAAGGTAGATCATTAGTGGATAGCAGAAATGGTAGTTATGGCCCATTGACAATGAGATTTACTACTACTGAGAATTCGCTAGTGCTAATTTCAGCTAATCAGAATTTGTCACGGACTCTTTCAGCCAATCAGAAAGTTCTATAATAAATCTGAGTGGCTCAAATTAGCACTACCTAAATTTCGATATTAGTAAAATCTCACTACGAATGAGGCTTACATAAATGGATACTGTTATAACAATCTGCCCACGTCCGGAAAACAGCAAAGAATTTCGTCACTAAGGATTGATCTTCCCCATCTAATTCAACCCTGTTCAGTTCAACCGATTTAGCTCAGCCCTTGCTCAACTAAACCCCCGTTCAATTTGGGTTGAATGGACTTGAGTTCAACAGGGGTTCAGTTAAATGGATGTTGAGTTAAACGGGGTTGATCTAAACATGGGTTGAATTAAATAGGGATCGAGTTCGATTGGAATTGAACTTATGACTTCATTAAGAAACGTCATTCGATTAATTCGGGTATTCGATCGAGGGAATAAGGTTCAGTTAAATGGGTTGAATTAAACGAGGCTTGAGTTGCACACACACCGTTCTTTCATCACCTCAAGGATATCGTTATCAATATTAACTTATTTTCAACAATGCAAGACTTTTTAAGAATAATTATGAATGTCAAACCAAAGTTAGGAGCATCCATTGATACAGATACATGTTTATCGATAGTACAACTTATCAAAAGAAACGTTACACTCAATAATTATACAAACGTTAGTATACATGAGTAAAGATGCCTCAGGAGGTCGTGACAGGGCTCCTTATTTGGGCATAGAACCACGTGGTTTATGGTTTTTGTCAGTGAGAATGGAAAAACAGTATTTTTCTCAATTGAAAAACAGGAATTTTCTCACATCGATGGTTGTTTTTATGGATGGTTATGTGTGTTGGACAATTTATTTGATGTTTTTCATGGATGTCAACCGTAATTTATGTCGTTTTATGGTTTTTGTCGGTGAGAATTTGAAAAACAGGAACTTTCTCACATTTATGGATGTTTTTATGGTTTTTGTCAGTGAGACTGAAAAAACAGGAACTTTCTCACATTTATGTCTGTTTTATGGTTTTTGTCAGTGAGAATGAAAAAACAGGAACTTTCTCACTTTAATGGATGTCAACAGCAATTTATGTCTGTTTTATGGTTTTTGTCATTGAGAATGGAAAAACAGGAACTTTCTCACTTTAATGGATGTCAACAGCAATTTATGTCTGTTTTATGGTTCTTGTCATTGAGAATGGAAAAACAGGAACTTTCTCACTTCAATGGATGTCAGTCATTAATCAAATTGTTTCCGGGCGAAGTTTAATAATGTCTGACAGATGACGTCAAGTTAATTAATGTCTTTGGAGTTCGACCACAATTGTTTCCGAGGCACAGTTTAGATCACACATGACAGATGATGTCATGATTGATTGATTGACATGAAAGGGGAATTAATTTGTTGTTTCTAAGGGGAATTATTGATTCACGAAAGGGGAATTAATTTGTTGTTTCTAAAAAGAATTGTTTCCGAGCGAATGTTTTGATCTTAGCGATGAGGTGATTAGCGCGCGAAAGGGTTTCTTTGTAATTTCAAATGTGAAAGCACAGAGATGCCAAAAACAAAAGGAACTCGCTGAAATTACGTTTAAGGATTATTTGGCGATACCGTTTTAGCCATTTTAGGGAATTATTTCGGCGAAACAGTTAGAGACATTTTAAAAGATGATTTTAGAAAAGGTTTTAGAAGAGAATTTGAGGGTAAAACTCTGTGGTCGTTATAATACACAAGTTGTTTTTTAACAGTGTCGTGAGGTCCCCTACCCTAACCCCAAAGGGTTCTGATCCCCCTACCCCAACCCCAAAGGGTTCCAATCCCCCTACCCCAAACCCGAAGGAAGCCCCCGGTCCTCAAAGGTCCCCCAAGCTCTCAATGGGCTCCCGGAACCCCAAAGGCCCTCACCCGGTCCCCAAAGGTCCACCGGAACCCCAAAGGCCCTCCCCCGGTCCTCAAAGGTCCCCCAAGCTCCCAAAGGGCATCCGGACCCCCAAAGGCCCTCACCCGGTCCCCAAAGGTCCACCGGACCCCCAAAGGCCCTCCCCCGGTCCTCAAAGGTCCCCCAAGGACCACCCAGCCCTCAAGGGCCCCCGGATCCCCAAACGCCCTCCCGGGTCCCCAAAGAGTCCCATCCCCATTTGTTTAATGCTTTTTTGTGCATTTGAGACACAGAAGGGTCTCCACATTTCAAAAGGCTTTATTATATTTTTTCAGAACAAGTTTTTTTCTTAATATCCTTCTTAAACCAATTTTACAAATTCTAAATTTTTCCTTAGTAGATAGAAAAAGCTATATCATAGTTGCGAATATTTTCTCGGAAGATAAGCAGTTCTATTTCAAATTTTATCAAAGAAGTTAAGAAAAGTTAAAGTTCTCTTCTGAATTTTCTCAATGAAAAAGAAATTAGTTATTAAAAAATTCAATTTTTTCCAAATAATATAAAAATTTTTCAATTCGGATAAAATTTTTATCAAAGAGAAGAACAAAATTTAAATATTTTTACTAATTTTTACCGGAAGATAGAAAAGTTCAAGTTCTCTTCTGAATTTTGTCACAGAACACACTCCAACTGTAATCTCTACATACAAAATATAAATCTTCCACTACAGCTATAAGTTCACTAAAGACACAAGGAAATTTAAAGTTCTATTCCAAATTTTTCCGTAGTAGATAGAAAAGGCTATAGCATACTTGTGAATATTTCCCCGGAAGATAAAAAGTTCTAGTTCAATTTTTAATTTTCTCAACGAAGTGAAGAAAAGTTCAAGTTCTATTCTGAATTTTTTCAATGAAAAAGAAATTAGTTATTGATCATTCCTATTTTTCCAAATAATATAAATATTTTCCAACTTCAAAATGGGCACACGCAAAAACTTAAACACACACACACACACAAACTTACACACACACACACACAAAAACTTACACACACACAAACAAAACTTACACACACAAAAAAAAAAAAACTGACACAAACACAAAAACTTACACACACACATAAAAAATTACACACACAAACAAAAAATTACACAAAAAAAAACTTACACACACAAAAAAACTTACACACAAAAAAAATTACACACGCAAAAAAAAACACACACACACACAAAAATTTACAAACACAAAAACTTACAAAGACAAAAAAAACTTACACACACAAAAAAATTACACACACACACAAAAACTTAAACCCAAACACAAAAACTTAAACACAAACACACACAAAAACTCACACAGACAAAAAAACTTACACACAAACACAAAAAAAATTACACACAAATGCCAAAAATTACACACACACAAAAACTTACACACACACACAAAAACTTACACACGCACACAAAAACTTACACACACAAAAACTTACACACACACACAAAAACTTACACCCATAAACAAAAACTAACACACACACACAAAAACTAACTAAGACATAAAAAATTACACACACACACACAAAAACTTACACCCACACACAAAAACAAAAACACACACAAAACCTAACATACACAAAAAAATTAACACACACACAAAAACTTACACACACACACACACAAAAACTTACACACACACAAAAACTTAAACACACAAAAAAAATTACACACACACACAAACGTACACACACACACAAAAACTTACACACACACACACACACACAAATTTACACACACACACACAAAAACTTACACACAAAAAAAAAACTAACGCACACACACAAACAAAACTTAAACACACACACACACAAAAACTTACACACACACACACAAAAACTTACACGCACATATACAAAAAAAAACTTAAACACAGACATAAAAACTCACACACACAAAAACATACACACACACAAAAAAACACACACACATACACAAAAACTAACACACTCGCAAAAAAACTAACACACACACAAAAACTTACACACACACACAAAAAATTACACACACACAAAAACAAACAAAAACACAAAAAATTACACACACACACAAAAAACTTACACACACACACACACAAAAACTTACACACACACACACACACACACACACACAAATTTAGACACACACAAAAACTTAAAAACACACAAAAACACTGACACACATAACGGCTAAGTATGTTAAATGCTAACTATTTTCTTGCAAAAACACAAAAAATAAGAAAAAATTGTCATTGTTCCCTTAGTAGCCACGCAATTAGACTAAAAATTACGATATATATGCAGAGTTTCAACTAACTACGGCTAAGTATGGTCAAGGCGAGCCATTTTCTCGCGAGAACACAAAAATCAGAACACACACACACACAAACTTACAAACACACAAAAACTTACACAAACACAAAAACTTACACAAACACAAAAAATTACACACACACAAAAACTTACACACACAAAAAAACTTACCCACACATACAAAAAACTTACACACACACACACACAAAAACTTACACACACACACACAAAAACTTACACACACACAAAAAAAACTTAAACACACACACACACACACAAAAAACTTACACACACACACACACACACACAAATTAAAACACACACAAAAAATTACACACACACACAAAAACTTACACAAACGACGGCTAAGTATGTTAAAGGCTAGCTATTTTCTTGCGAAAACACAAAAAATCAGAAAAAATGCTCATTGTTCCTTTAGTAGCCACACAATTAGACTATAAATTACGATATTTATGCACAGTTTCAACTAACTACGGCTAAGTATCTTAAAAGGCGAGATATTTTTCTTGCGAGAACACAAAAAATCATTAAGTGGTATTAATGAAAATGATGATACATCAACCAAAAACCATCAACGTGAACGCCGATTAACCATCACCAAAGTGTCACAATGCCGTCAGTGTGTCAACACCTCTCGGAAAATAGGGGGGGGTAAAGGGCAACGGCGAGTATATTTAGCCTACAGAAAAAAAATGCTTAGTGTTCACCGATGAACCTAGCTATTAAACTAAAAGTTATGATATTTATACCGAGTTTCGAATAACAACGGCTAAGAATGGTAAAGACAAGCCATTTTCATGCAAGTACACAAAAATCAGACCACACACATGAACAAACTTACAAACACACACAAACTTACACACACACAAAAATTTACACACACACAAAAACTTACCCTCACACACAAACACACACACAAAAACTTACCACACAAAAACTCACAAACACACACACACACAAAACTTACACACACAAAAACTTACACACACAAAAAAACACACACACAAAAATTACACACACACAATTAGACAAAAAATTACGATATTTATGCACAGTTTCAAGTAACTACGGCTAAGTATCTTAAAAGGCGAGGTATTTTTCTTGCGAGAACACAAAAAATCATTAAGCGGTATTAATGAAAATAATGATAATCAACCGAAAACCATCAAAGTGAACTCCGATTAACCATCACCAAAGTGTCACAAAGCCGTCAGTATGTCAACACCCCTATGAAAATAGGGGGCAAAGGTCAACTGTAAAGATATTTAGCCCAAAAAACTAGAATAAGACATTACAACCCTTCGCTAATAACTAGTGAAAACCAAGAGCTCAAACGCAGATGAACTGTTCGCTATTTACTACATTGCAACTACTGTTGCAACATGATAACTTGATAATCATTTCTAATTTTAACAATTCCTTGCATACATACTTCAAACATAATAAACTCAGCCTTGGAGAGATTTGAGATTGAACACTAAATTAAACAAATAAAATAATTCACATTTTAGAGCTAAAAAGTGCGCACAGAAAAAAAAGAAAATATAATAGTCGTTTAAAATCTCCCCCCCCCCTCCCCAAACTCAAAAACTTCTGGGAGAACGTATTTTCAAGGTTTTATTCTAAGTGAACGATCTTACCTTTTCAGGAGTGAGGAGTCGTTCACATTGGATTGAGAATAAAATTAAAAATTACGCGCAAAGCGCGAGAAGTTTTAGTGTTGTTTCTTACTTACAAATGAAAACTTATTTTTTTATTTTATGTTTTACCATTTTTCAAATCATACCATAAATATCCGTTTGAATAGACCCTCACTTATCAGTTTAATTCGATTCAAGTACCGGTTTGATTCGAACAGTAGACAGTCTTTCTAGTCTTTAGGCTTTTCAAGCATAATACACTTGATTATGGTATATAATTTGTAGGACCGGTGGTGTTTTCCTTCAAGATCTTTCTCATAGAGCTAACTATTGATTTGAAACTATAAAACAATTCATATTATGTATTTGCTATTGGACTAGAAAGCTAATTCAGTGTGAATGTACTATCTACTACAGACCCAGAAGGGCAGAATTCACATTTTAGATGCAAAAAGTGCACAAAAAAAAGAAGCAAATATAACACCAATTTAAAATCTCCCTTTCCCCCTACCTCAAAAATTTCTGGGGGGGGGGACCTATTTTCATTGTATTTTGAATATTTTCCTTTGGAAAACACACCGAAAAGCCACATTAAGAGCTAAATTTGTAAGTTTTTCACTGACAATTCCTTTTAGCCAAGCCTTTATAATCAAGGGAACATAGTTCATTGTATTTTACATATTTTTGGTTGGAAAACACACCGAAAGGTCATATTATTTGAACTTACATCAAACGTTGGAGAGCATACATTTGAAGAACTATCCATTATTTTTATATATTGCTCTATATTTCAGCTTATACTGATTTCTAAAACTTCAAAATCCTGAAATATACTGACCTAACGGTTATCTATTTGCGAAAATCGTACCAGATCACGCTCTTAGAACAACAATTACCTTTCTATCTATCCCTTAACACTCGCGGGAATTACTACATCACTCACGGGGAACAGATTCAAAACAATGCTTCTTTCATCATATAGTCTAATTGCGACAAACGAGGCATGTTCAATGAAGATTGAAACCAGAAAAGAACAGAAACGCATAAAAATAAGAAAAAAGAGGATTTCAACCAATCATATGCCGAAGTGCTAGTGCTACCTAAGTAAAGAACGATGTGGGTACAATATGTTGTTTTGTTTTTTCCTACATAGCCGGGCACTTCATATAGGATTCGTCACAGTAACTTAGAAAACGTTTTATTTTAGGAAATTCAATTTCTTAAAAACCGAGACACAGGAGGGGACGTGAAAACTAGGGTTTTTAACTTTGATATGCACGGCTAGAAAGAATAGTCTTTAGAATTTGCCCCCGCCCATTCCGCCTCCACCTTTGCGCGTGAAATCACCACACCCCCTGCCCCCCAACGCCCATTTTCCAGAGGATTTTAAAATCCCCCCCCCCAAACACAAAATTTCTACTAACGTATTTTCCTCATATTTAAATATTTTCGTTGGAAAACCTGCATGCCGACATACTAGTGCTACCTAAGTAAAGTAGGATGTGGGCACAATATGTTGTTTTTTGTTTTTTCCTCATAGTCAGGGCACTTCGTATAGAAGGAGTCATCACAAAAACTTTGAAAAGGGCTCATTTGATTGGAAATTAAAGTGGATAGTGACCAATTCACAGGAGGGGGCATGAAAACGATGGTGTTTAACTATGATATGCAAGACTAGAAAGAAAAGTCTTTAGGAGTTGCCCCCGCCCCGTCCGCCGCAACCGTCGCGCTTGAAATCACCCCACCCCCGGCCCCCAAAACTCAAATTCTCCAGAGGATTTTAAAATCCCCCCCCCCAAACACAAAATTTCTAGGAACGTATTTTCATCATATCTAAATATTTTCGTTGGAAAACCTGCATGCCGAAGCGCTAGTGCTACCTAAGTAAAGAACAATGTGGGCACAATATGTTGTTTTTGGTTTTTTCTTCATAGCCAGGGCACTTCGTATAGAAGGAGTCGTCACAGAAACTTTGAAAAGGGCTCATTTGATTGGAAATTAAAGTGGATAGTGACCAATTCACAGGAGGGGGCGTGAAAACTATGGTTTTTAACTATGATATGCAAATATTTTCGTTGGAAAACCTGCATGCCGAAGCGCTAGTGCTACCTAAGTAAAGAACGATGTGGGCACAATATGTTGTTTTTGGTTTTTTCTTCATAGCCAGGGCACTTCGTATAGAAGGAGTCGTCACAGAAACTTTGAAAAGGACTTATTTGATTGGAAATTAAAGTGGATAGTGACCAATTCACAGGAGGGGGCGTGAAAACTATGGTTTTTAACTATGATATGCAAGACTAGAAAGAAGTATTTAGGAGTGGGGCTGCACACCACCTCAACCCACACTCTTGAAATCCCCCCCCCTAAAGTTGAAGCTTAGTCTAAAATAGCATAACCACAAAATTACACAATAATGCATAGAAATACAAAAACCATAGGTTAGGCTAGGTCAGGTTAGTTTAGAAGTTAGGTTTCTCCACGTTTAAGTTAGGTTAGATTAGGTTAGCTTATCTTGAGTGCTCATGGAAAATTTGTGTTTGGGGGCAGGGGGTTTGGTGATTTCAAGAGCGACGGGTTGAGGCGGAAGGGGAGGGGGCAACTCCTAAAGACTTTTCTTTCTAGTCTTGCATATCATAGTTAAAACCATAGTTTTCATGCCCCCTCCTGTGAATTGGGCATTAGCCACTTTAATTTCCAATCAAATGAGCCTTTTTCAAAGTTTCTGTGACGACTCCTATATGAAGTGCCCGGCTATCTAAAAAAAAACAAAAACAACATATTGTGCCCACATCGTTCTTTACTTAGGTAGCACTAGCGCTTCGGCATATGATTGGTTGCAATCCTCTTTTTTTCTTATTTTTATGCGTTTCTGTTCTTTTCTGGTTTTAATCTTCATTGAACATGCCTCGTTTGTCGCAATTAGACTATATGATATAAGAAGTATTGTTTTGAATCCGTTCCCCGTGAGTGATGTAGTAAGTTCTGCGAGTGTTAAGTGAGAGATAGAAAGGTTATTATTGCTCTAAGAGCGTCACCTTGAACGATTCTCGCGAATGGATAACCGTTAGGTCTGTATATTTCAGGGTTTTGAAGTTTTAGAAGTCAGTACAAGCTGAAATATAGAACAATATACAAAAATAATGGATAGTTGTTCAAGTGTATGCTCTCCAACGTTTGATGTAAGTTCAAATAATATGACCTTTCGGTGTGTTTTCCAACCAAAAATATGTAAAATACAATGAACTATGTTCCCTTGATTATAATGGCTTGGCTAAAAGGAATTGTCAGTGAAAAACTTACAAATTTAGCTCTTAATATGGCTTTTCGGTGTGTTTTCCAAAGGAAAATATTCAAAATACAATGAAAATATGCCCCCCCCCCCAGAAATTTTTGAGTTTGGGGGGAATGGAGATTTTAAATTGCTATTATATTTGCTTTTTTGCACTTTTTGCATCTAAAATGTGAATTCAGTCCTTCTGGGTCTGTAGTAGCTAGTACGTCCACACTGAATTTGCTTTTTATTCCAATTGCAAATATTTAAAATGAATTAGTTTTATAGTTTCACATCAACGGTTAGCTGTACGAGAAAGTTTTTGAAGGAAAACACCACCGGTCCTACAAATTACATACCGTAATCAAGTTTATTATGCTTGAAAAGCCTAAAGACTAGAAAGAATGTTTGCTGTTCGAATCGAACCGGTACTCGAATTGAGTTAAACTGATAAGAGAGGGTCTATTCAAACGTATATTTATGGCATGATTTGAAAAATGGTAAAAAATAAAATAAAAAAATAAGTTTTCATTTGTAATTAAGAAAAAACACTAAAAATTCTTGCGCTTTACGCGGAATTTTGAATTTTATTCTCAATCCGATGAGAAGGACTCCTCACTCCTGAAAATCTAAGATCGTTCACTTAGAATAAAACCTTTAAAATACGTTCCCCCAGAAATTTTTGAGTTTGGGGGGGGGGAGATTTTAAACGACTATTATATTTGCTTTTTTTTTCTGTGCGCACTTTTTAACTCTAAAATGTGAATTCTTTCATTTGTTTAATTTAGTGTTCAATTTCAAATCTCTCCAAGGCTGAGTTTATTATGTTTGAAGGATGTATGCAAGGAATTGTTAAAATTAGAAATGATTATCAAGTTATCATGTTGCAACGGCAGTTGCAATGTAGTAAATAGCGAACGGTGGTTCATTTGCGTTTGAGTTCTTGGTTTTCACTAGTTATAAGCGAAGGGGTGCAACGTCATATTCTAGTTTTTTGGGTTAAATATTTCCACAGTTGACCTTTACCCCCTATTTTCCTAAGAGTGTTGGCGCACTGATGGCATTGTGGCGCTTTGGTGATGGGTAATCGGTGTTCTCGTTGACAGTTTTCGGTTGATGTATCATCATTTTCATTAGTACCACTTAATGATCTTTTGTGTTCTCGCAAGAAAAATACCTCGCCTTTTAAGATACTTAGCCGTAGTTAGTTGAAACTGTGCATAAATATCGTAATTTTTTGTCTAATTGTGTGTGTGTGTGTGTAAATTTTTGTGTGTGTGTAATTTTTTGTGTGTGTGTAATTTTTTGTGTGTGTGTAAGTTTTTGTGTGTGTCAGTTTTTTGTGTGTGTGTGTGTGTGAGTTTTTGTGTGTGTGTGTGTAAGTTTTTGTGTGTGTGTAAGTTTTTGTGTGTGTGTGTAATTTTTTGTTTGTGTTTAAATTTTTGTGTGTGTGTAAGTTTTTGTGTGTGTGTAAGTTTTTGTGTGTGTGTAAGTTTTTGTGTGTGTGTAAGTTTTTGTGTGTGTGTAAGTTTTTGTGTGTGTGTGTTCTGATTTTTGTGTTCTCGCAAGAAAATGGCTCGCCTTTAACATACTTAGTCGTAGTTAGTTGAAACTGTGCATAAATATCGTAATTTTTAGTCTAATTGCGTGGCTACTAAAGGAACAATGAGCAATTTTTTTTTGTAGGCTAAATATCTTCGCAGTTGACCTTTACCCCCCGCCCCTATTTTCCGAGGGGTGTTGACACACTTACGGTATTGTGATACCTTGGTGATGGTTAATCGGAGTTCACGTTGATGGTTTTAGGTTGATGTATCATCATTTTCATTAATACCACTTAATGATTTTTTGTGTTCTCGCAAGAAAAATACCTCGCCTTTTAAGATACTTAGCCGTAGTTAGTTGAAACTGTGCATAAATATCGTAATTTTTCGTCTAATTGTGTGGCTACTAAAGGAACAATGAGCATTTTTTCTGATTTTTTGTGTTTTCGCAAGAAAATAGCTAGCCTTTAACATACTTAGCCGTCGTGTGTGTAAGTTTTTGTGTGTGTGTGTGTAAGTTTTTGTGTGTGTGTAAATTTGTGTGTGTGTGTGTGTGTGTAAGTTTTTGTGTGTGTGTGTTTGTGTTTGTGTATGTTTTTTGTGTATGTGTGTAAGTTTTTGTGTGTGTGTTAGTTTTTGTGTGTGTGTAAGTTTCTGTGTTTGTTTAAGTTTTTGTGTGTGTAAGTTTTTTGTGTGTGTGGGTAATTTTTTGTGTATGTGTAAGTTTTGTGTGTGTGTAAATTTTTGTGTGTGTGTAAGTTTTTGTGTGTAAGTTTGTGTGTGTGTGTAAGTTTTTGTGTGTGTGTTCTGATTTTTGTGTTCTCGCAAGAAAATGGCTCGCCTTTAACATACTTAGCCGTAGTTAGTTGAAACTGTACATAAATATCATAATTTTTAGTCTAATTGCGTGGCTACAAAAGGAACAATGAGCATTTTTTCTGATTTTTTGTGTTTTTGCAAGAAAATAGTTAGCCTTTAACATACTTAGACGTCATGTGTGTAAGTTTGTGTGCGTAGTTAAATTTTTTTGTGTGTGTAAATTTTTGTGTGTGTGTGTGTGTAAGTTTTTTTGTTTGTGTGTGTGTGTGTCTGTGTGTGTGTGTGTGTGTGTGTAAGTTTTTGTGTGTGTGTAAGTTTTTGTGTGTGTATAAGTTTTTTTGTGTTTGGTTAAGTTTTTTTTTGTTTGTTATTGTGGTTGTGTATGTGTAAGTGTGTGTGTATGTGTAAGTTTTTGTGTGTGTGTGTGTAAGTTTTTGTGTGTGTAAGTTTTTGTTTTTGTGTGTAAGTTTTTGTTTGTATATGTGCGTGTAAGTTTTTTTGTGTGTGTGTTTAAGTTTTGTGTGTGTGTGTGTGTAAGTTTTTTTTTGTATTTAAGTTTTGTGTGTGTGTGTGTGTGTAAATTTGTGTGTGTGTGTGTGTGTGTAAGTTTTTGTGTGTGTGTAAGTTTTTGTGTGTGTGTAATTTTTTGTGTGTGTGTGTAAGTTTTTGTTGGTTTGTAAGTTTTTGTGTGTGTGTGTGTAATTTTTTGTGTGTGTGTAAGTTTTTGTGTGTGTGTTAGTTTTTGTGTGTGTGTAAGTTTTTGTGTGTGGGTGTTATTTTTTGTGTGTGTGTGTAAGTTTTTGTGTGTGTGTCAGTTTTTGTGTGTGTGTGTGTAAGTTTTTGTGTGTGTGTGTAATTTTTTGTGTGCGTGTGTAAGTTTTTGTGTGTGTAAGTTTTTGTGTGCGTGTGTAAGTTTTTGTGTGTGTGTGTAAGTTTTTTTGTGTGTGTTAGTTTTGGCGTGTGTGTGTAAGTTTTTGTGTGTGTGTGTAAGTTTTTTTGTATGTGTGAGTTTTTGTGTGTGTGTGTGTGTGTGCAAGTTTTTGTGTTTGGGTGTAAGTTTTTGTGTGTGTGTAATTTTTTTTGTGTGTGTAAGTTTTTTTGTCTGTGTAAGTTTTTGTGTGTGTAAATTTTTGTGTGTGTGTATGTTTTTTTGCGTGTGTAAGTTTTTGTGTGTGTAAGTTTTTGTGTGTGTGTAAGTTTTTTTTGTTTAAGTTTTTTTTTTGTGTGTTTAATTTTTTGTTTGATTGTGTAATTTTTTTTGTGCGTGTAAGTTTTTGTGTGCGTGTAAGTTTTTGTGTGTGTGTAAGTTTTTATGTGTGTGTGTGTGTGTAAGTTTTTTGTGTGTGTGTGTAAGTTTTTGTGTGTGTGTGTGTGTGTAAGTTTGTGTGTGTGTGTGTTTAAGTTTTTGTGTGTGCCCATTTTGAAGTTGGAAAATATTTATATTATTTGGAAAAATAGAAATGATCAATAACTAATTTCTTTTTCATTGAAAAAATTCAGAATAGAACTTGAACTTTTCTTCACTTCGTTGAGAAAATTAAAAATTGAAGTAGAACTTTTTATCTTCTGGCAAAATATTCACAAGTATGCTATAGCTTTTTCTATCTAAGACGGAAAAATTTAGAATAGAACTTTAAATTTCTTTATGTCTTTGGTGAACTTAAAACTAAAGTGGAAGATTTTTATTTTCTCTGGAGAAATTACAATTGGAGTGTGTTCTTAGGCAAAGTTCAGAAGAGAACTTGAACTTTTCTATCTTTCGTGAAACATTAGGAACAGTATTTAAAATTTTTTCATCTCTTTGAGAAAAATTTGATCCGAAGTGAAAAATTTTTATATTATTTGGAAAAAATAGAATTGATTAATAACTAATTTCTTTTTCATTGAGAAAATTCAGAAGAGAACTTCAACTTTTCTTAACTCCATTGATAAAATTTAAAATTGAAATAGAACTGCATATCTTCCGAGAAAATATTCGCAACTATGATATAGCTTTTTCTATCTACTAAGGAAAAATTTAGAATTTGTAAAATTGGTTTAAGAAGGATATTAAGAAAAAAACTTGTTCTGAAAAAATATAACAAAGCCTTTTGAAATGTGGGGACCCTTCTGTGTCTCAAATGCACAAAAAAAAGCATTAACAAAATGGGGATGGGGCTCTTTGGGGACCCGTGAGGGCGTTTGGGATCCGGGGGCCCTTGTGGGCTGGGTGGTCCTTGGGGGACCTTTGAGGCCCGGGGGAGAGCCTGTGGGGGTCCGGTGGACCTTTGGGGACCGTGGGTGGGCCTTTGGGGGTCGGGGGACTCTGTGGGAGCTTGGTGGACCTTTGAGGACCGGGGGAGGGCCTGTGGGGGTCCGGTGGACCCTTGGGGACCGGGTGAGGACCTTTGGGGGTTTGGGGGCCCTTTGGGAGCTTGGGGGACCTTTGAGGACCAGGGGTTTCCTTCGGGGTTGGGTTAGGGGAATTGGAACCCTTTGGGTTGGGGTAGCGGCATCTGAGCCCTTTGGGGGTGGGGTAGGGAACCTCACGACACTGTTAAAATACAGTTGTGTATTATAACGACCATAGAGCTTTACCCTCAAATTCTCTTCTGAAATCTTTTCTAAGATCATCTTTTAAAATGTCTCTAACTTTTTCGCCGAAATAATTCCCTAAAATGGCTTAAATGGTTTAACCCGAATGATTTCGAAACGTAATTTCAGCCAGTTCCTGTTGTTTTTGGTATCCCTGTGCTTTCACATTTTAAATTACAAAGAAACCCTTTCGCGCGCTAATCACTTCATCGCTAAGATCAAAACATTCGCTCGGAAACAATTCTCTTTAGAAACAACAAATTAAGTCCCCTTTCGTGAATCAATAATTCCCCTTAGAAACAACAAATTAATTCCCCTTTCTTGTCAATCAATCAATCATGACATCATCTGTCATGTGTGATCTAAACTTTGCCTCGGAAACAATTCTGGTCGAACTCCAAAACATTAATTAACTTGACGTCATCTGTCAGACATTATTAAACTTTGCCCGGAAACAATTTGATTAATGACTGACATCCATTAAAGTGAGAAAGTTCCTGTTTTTCCATTCTCACTGACAAAAACCATAAAACAGACATAAATTGCTGTTGACATCCATTAAAGTGAGAAAGTTCCTGTTTTTCCATTCTCACTGACAAAAACCATAAAACAGACATAAATTGCTGTTGACATCCATTAAAGTGAGAAAGTTCCTGTTTTTTCATTCTCACTGACAAAAACCATAAAACAGACATAAATGTGAGAAAGTTCATGTTTTTCCATTCTCACTGACAAAAACCATAAAAACATACATAAAATTGATAAATTTACTGTTTTTCAAATTCTCACTGACAAAAACCATAAAACGACATAAATTACTGTTGATATCCATGAAAAACATCAAATAAATTGACCAACACACATAACCATCCATAAAAACATCCATCAATGTGAGAAAATTCCTGTTTTTCAATTGAGAAAAATACTGTTTTTCCATTCTCACTGACAAAAACCATAAACCACGTGGTTCTATGCCCAAATAAGGAGCCCTGTCACGACCTCCTGAGGCATCTCTACTTACATGGCGGACGTATCTGACCACTTTTGTGTCCTACCGAAACTGTTTTGTGGTCTTTATATGGACCACAAACCCCAGTTTGAGAAACACTGGACGAAATCCACTTAAACCCGTGATTCTCAACGTAGGGCGCAGGCCCTACAGTGGGGCATGGCAATATTTTGGTGGGTCATGGGCAGGACGTGCACTCTTTGGCTTATTATACTTTAGAGACTTAATTTTGAAAAAAAAAATCACGTGAGTGATGTTACAATCAGATACATTTAAAGAGCAAAAACGATATATGATAGTATAGCAATGACGTTATACGTTGTATAAAAGATATTTCATTCAGACAATATTTTCCATTGGTGTAAAATATGCCTAAAGGGAAAAAAGGTACCAAGTTAAAGGCATTTTATGCTCGTGCCACATCATAGTCACATCTATCGATAAAGAAAGCCAAATATTATGAATGACATTGCAATTTTATTGATTTTAGCGTCACACTTGTGGTAAAAAGCAAAAATTAAAATTGCAAGAAATTAGTTTAAAGAGTTTGCTCCAACAGTAATTTGTGTCCAACTGTTCGCTGCTAATGCTAAGTTTTCTTAACTTCTGTCAAATTCCTCTCCCAGATAGATAAAACCGCTGTTCTAAGTTTCCATCTTTTCGAGTTTCAAAAAGTATGCCTTAAACATTGACTCTGATTGTTGAGTCAAGAAATTTATGCTTGAAAGTCGAACAATGTTCAACTCGAGAAATTGGTTTAAACAATAAATGATCGACATTTTATCAAACGGGAACTAAAAAAGCGTTAGAAATCTAAACAGAGGCGTGTCCGAAATTCAATCACAAATTCAAACTCGCTCTTTCAGTACGGCAATTAGTTCTAACAGCAGTGTTTAATCCTAGACAGTGAAAATTTTAGCTTTGTAATCGCAAAAGTTCTTTTAAATAGCAATTAACAAGAACTAGACAATAACGGAACAATATTCCAAAGCGGTTGTTTTGCAATATACTGAAAGAGATATTTATTAAAGCAATAGAACAACATCAGTATTAACAGCCACCCCCAGAAGTAAAAAACATTTCCGAGTGGGGTGGTAAAAATAAACAAAAAACAATACAGGAATAAATAAATTATAAACAACTAATACAAATCTCACATCCTAATTGGCACCACAAACCTCACAACAAAACAAGTTCAACATTACTATTAAAATCATACCCCAAGAGGCCCTAAAAATTTATTCCATTATTTACTTATCCCCCCCCCCCAAAAAAAAAAACTCATACTTACTAAAAAGGACTTCCCTCTTAAACAAAGAAATATCACTATTATTTTTAATACTCTGATAAGATGATAACTTCTAATCCCCATAAGAAGCACAGAAAACGTCGACCGGGTCAAAACAATCAATTGAGTATTAATCTTTCCAGAAGATTGAGTATAATAATCACAGAAAAGAGTCACAGAAAACTTTATTTTTCATAAAAACTATACACAAGATACAATCAAAATACTCTATGCGCAAAGTTTTAATTTAGATCCTGCATAATCCCAATAAATTTATTTTACTTTTAAATAGTTAAAAACAACAATATTCTCAATTAGCTACACAGATAAGACGATGCAACTCAATCCTAAACAATACTAATGACTCAAACAAGATGCATTAAATAAAGAACCATAAAAACATACCACCCTTTTATATTGCATAAGAAAATGAGTGAAAATTAATTGGGTGATATAATTTGCTACCAAGGAACCACCTTAACTGAGTCACTTTGAATAATTGGCCAGCAAAAAATTCAAACTATATAAGGCATGGTTCAATATATTTCAGTGTAACAAGAAAGATGAAAGCAATTCTTTTATCAGTTTATTTTCGTGGTTGTTAATGGCTGATGATAATGCACTTTAATAGTGATAAATTTTCCTCCTAAATTATCAAGAAAATATGCTGAAGAAGAAATAACTAAACACACGTTGCGTATCTAAAATTTGACTCTCAAGACGGGGGGGGGGGGTCTATGACTGTAGCACAATATACAAATGGTGTTTTGTGAGATTATCCTGAACTAAATTATATTTTTCATTGACAAATGCATAGAAAAAAGGATGTAATGCCTCTCATCAGGGAGGGGGAGGGATTCCTTATCCATTATGAATACCATCAATTAATTTTATGCCACAAGTTTCAAATGTACAATTTTATTTGACCCAATAAATTTGGCAGCCCTTTCGGAAACAAGCTGACACGAAGTAAATTCATGTGATAGACCAACACAGGAAAAGACAGATGACTCAAGGGCAGTCTACAAGGTTTAAGAACCGCAACTACCCGACGGCCAGCAATAGTTCATTTGAACACTCAGAATAAGCCCCAATGAGTATACCCAGTCGAGAGAGCAATGTTCAGGAGCCTTTCTGACAGAAGAAGGTTTTTACGTAAAAAACATAAGCCATCAGTAGTTTGCAAAAGGTGTTTATGTGCATTAACAAGAATAAGCTGTATTAACAAGTTTAAGTTACATTAACAGGTTCAATACGCTAGTTCTTGTATCTCAAATTGCTACCAAGAAAGAAGTATTTTAAATTCAAGTAAACGAATATTTCAGTTGAAAACGAATAAGCATGTGTCAACCGCGTCATACAAATGGATTTTTCAGTCATTCCTATACAGAGCTCAAGACACTTGCAAGGTCTTTGACACTCTTGGTGTCTAGTTTAAACACATGACTGGCAAAGCTGTGAAAAAGAAGGAAGATAAACACCACAGCCAAGAGCAATTGACCAAAGATATGCATGAGAGTCTTCTTGTAAGAGCTGCATCCAGCCACACCGTTCGAACGCTTATACACAAAAAAATGGACGCTGCCATAAATCTCCACAAGCACTGTCTTCTGTATACAGAACCACTGCCACCAAGCAAGGATCTCTGATTTAGGGTCAAATCATAAAGCGTTTTTCCGGAAGCAGATTCCTTCGCAGAGTGTGGGGGACACCATGAAGCGCGTATTATTTGTCAAGGTAGGCCTTGTTGATTTTAAAGGTATAGACGTAGTTAGTGTTTAGTGATTTAGAATTGAATCAAATGAAGTCCGAAGACAAGCCGAAGTTGCCTTTCATCTCGTTTAGATTCGATCATAAGAAACAGCTCGCCGTGCGTCTAAAGAAAAGAAGCAGCTTATTGTTATAGGATTATTGGCAGCTGAGAACCTTATAAAACATATAGCGCAATCTTCTGAGTGCTTCATGAGATAAGTTTGAAAATAGCAGTGTGTGGCCTGATCAAGGACGTATTTCTGTGCGTAAAACTGAGACTGCTCGAATCAGGCGTATCTGGTCAATTGATGACCTTTTATAGTTTTTTTTTTCAAGTGCTATTTCTTGTTTTTTTTATGAAAAATGATAATGTCTCATCAAGACCGATTTAGTCTTCAGGATTATTTATTAAGAGGTATTGCCGGCGATGATGATATACCGATTGTTGAGCTAAAGCCAATAAGAGAGAGTGATTATATTCGGTTGCCGTACATTCATAATATAAATGAAAGGAGTCGTGCGATTATCTTCTTAGAATGTTCACGGGACTACAAGCCACATGGATATTTTAGAGTTGATTGAACGATTTTTTTTTCTTCTTTTGTCATTATAGGATTATGTGAAACATTTTTAGTTCAAACCAGTCTCTCTCACTATATTCATTTCCAGGTTATGATCTTTGTGTTAAGAACTGACTGGTGATGGGTCGTGGTGGTATTGGATTCCTTGGAAAAAATGGGTTGAATTATAATGAAAGGGATGATCTTAGTATATGGATTGAAGGTAAGATTGAAGTTTTGTTCAATTGGAATTGAATTTGATGGGAGAAAAATATAATTAGTATGTTTTATAAGACAATCAGTGACTACCTGGATGATTTTGTGGGAGGTATGAGTCAGCTTATTTTGAAAGCACTCTCTGGAGAATGTTATATTGTTATGGATGATTTTAACCTGCTTGATTTGTCTACTCTTAATGCTGATTTTTTAGATTTTTTTATACCGAATGATCTATGACCGCTTGTGAGTGTACCCACGAGGATTGTGGGACAGACAATGCACAGACAATGAGACAATTACTGGACAGAGTGCAACCCTAATTGATAATATTTTCGTTCATTCTGCCAATTTGAAGCTTTGTTATGCTGATATTGTGGCCTTTCCTGGTTCTGACCATCTTTCATTGGTGAGCGTGATGAAGTGTCAGTTGCACAGACCAAAGACAAAAAAAATAAAGACAAGGTTAATGAAAAAAAAGGAAATCTTCAAAAGTTTTGGGGAGGAGGTTAGTGTTATCGATTGGACCCCTCTATTTTCCGAAGAAGAATCCCCTAAAAGAGCACTTGATAATAAATCTAATGTCAGTTATTCTACTCATTTATGATAGTGCGTGTCCTATTTAGGTAATGAAAGTGAAGAAACAGGAACCCCGTAAGCCATGGATAACGATTGAAACACTGGAAGAAAGAAACCTAGGGATTGAGCTTTATCAAAGATCTCTAGATGATAAAAGTGATTTTTCATATGAATTGTTCAGAAAACAGCGCAATTTAGTGAACAAATTGCGTCGCAAAGCTATGGCCGAATATTACGATGGAAAGTTTTCAAATTGTAAAGGAAATATGAAAGAAACATGGAAACTGATAAATGAAGTGACCAATGGGAATGCTGAAATTGGAAGGAATGAAGTACAACTTGAAGGGTTCGCCTCTAATGATAAGTCTGGAATTGCAAATGAATTTGGTAATTTTTTCTCCAATATTGGTATTAAAGTGCAAAATAGTGAAAAAAAAAAGATGTCAACAGATTCAAGAATAGACTATGTGTGATAATGGAGGCGAGAGTTTTGATTTAGCATTTGATTCATACGCAAATGACGAACTGCTTAAAATAATAGAATATTCGGAATGAAAATTTTAAGGACTGGACGGTTTATTTCTCTGAGCGTGTAAGGCAATAATGCATTGTATTCTGTCGTGTCTACTTTTCATTGTAAGCCTTTCACTTGAAAAGGGCATTTTTCCTGATCAGCTAAAAGTTACGAAAGTGATAAAACTTCATAAAGGTGGCCCTAAAAAGGAGATTGAGAATTAGAGACCAATTTCGACCCTTCCATTGTTTTCGAAATTACTACAATAAGTTGTTCATAAACGTCTATATAGTTTCCTACAGGCTAATGATTTGCTGAGTTAGACCCAATTCAGATTTCGCAAAGGGCACTCAATGACGAATGCTTTGCAACAACTTATAGAATGAATTAACAGTGGTATGGACTGAGGTGAAATACATTTGTCAATATTTATAGATATTCGCAAAGCATTCGATACAGTTGATTTTAAAACTCTGCTAAGTCGGATGGAGTCGTTAGGTGTCCGCGGAAAGTGCTTAACGTGGTTTGAAAATTATCTGACAGTGACATCCCTCAAAGTAGTTTTGAATGATGTGGGCTCAGCAGCATTTCCAGTGATGTGTGGAGCACCACAAGGATCGGTGTTAGGTCCCCTGCTTTACCTCATCTATGTTGATCTCATGCGTCTTTATTTGAAAGATTTGTGTCTTACCTCTTTTGCTGACAATACCGTTTTAACTGTGTTTGCCTCATCTGTGAAGGACCTGGTAAGAAAAGCGAATCTCGCATTGGAAAGGCTGGAGATTTTCACTTCAATTAAGTCTATTGTGTGTAATGTTAGCAAGACATTTTTAATGACGTTTTGTAGAGTTGGTACACGACTGGATGTGTCTGGCCAGGTAACTTTATGTGGTAATCTGGTTCAGAAAGTTGATCATCCCCGCTATCTTTTGTTTTTATCTTGATTGCCATCTGGCAAAGAAGTGTCACAGTGCCGCAATTTCATCAAAAATTGCCCGTGGGGTAGGAATACTTCGCCGTCTGCAGCACTTTCTCCCTCAAAGAATACTTTTAACTATATATTATTCGTTGGTTTATCCATATATCTCCTACGGTTGCCTCCTATGGAGCAGTAACTTCTTATGCAACTATGCAAGAGTGCAAGTTCTACAAAATAAAGCTGTTAGAACAATCGGTAGGTATGTCCAGGATGTACATGACGCATGTGCTTGTTTTAGGTCCCTAAAGCTCCTTAATGTAGGTCAGATAAGAGATTACCAAGCTGCATTATTGGTGTTTCAGTGTAGGAATAGCTTAACCACTGATGTTATTAAGAGCTTCTATCGAACTGCTAGTGATCTGCGCAATTATAGTACTTGGCACATTAATTACACAGTTGTTAGTGGGTGTCGTGGTGCATAGTTTCTACTCTAGGTGAGACAAATGGGTTTATCAATCTGGAATGAGCTATCATCGAGCGTTAGAGAGGCGGATCTCGTACCTCAATTTAGAAAGAATTTAAAAGATTATTTTTTGGGGGGGAATTTGTTAAATTTTATTATGGCTGGTAGGTTGGGTAGTGGAGGAAGAAGAGGTAAGAGGTATGGTTGGCAGGATGGGGTAGGGGAGAGGGAGTTGAGTATAATGAGTGATGGAGACTGGATTGGTTATTATTTTTTTTCTTTTATACTTTATATTATTATTTTTCTTTTATATTTTATATTATTATTATTCTTTCATATTTTATTTATGTATTATCATTTCTGATTCAGTTATTTATTTATTTTTCTATATTTTTTTTTATTATTATTTTTTATTATTATTATTATTATATATATATATATATATATATATATATATATATATATATATATATATATATATATAGGATATAGTTTATCTATTTTTGGTTTATTTATAATAGTTTTAATTAAATAGTTTCATAGGTTTTCTCCAGCGTGAAAGTGTTGTTTAATTTATTTATTTATTTATGAATGTGGATTAATAAACTTATGAACTTACTTATGAACTGACATATGACGAAGGTGATGCAGGGCAAGGCAAAGAAAAGCTAGCCTCGCTTCTTTTGAAGTATTGAAGAGCTCATCTCAAGCTAGAAGTAAAGATACCAAGCCTCTGGTCCGAAGCGTTTGAAATTCCGAACTGCAGCATCAAAAGGGTTGACTTTGACAAGCAACAAAAAAACAAACTTTCGTGTGCAGACCAATGAGGTCCCCGAAGTGCTAATGTCGGCCTCCTAATACTTTGCCTCGTCCGGGAGTGATATGTGTTGTTGGGGGCAAATCGTCCGCCATTTCCCATGCTGTTTCCTCCCCAGATTCCTTTCGGTACCCATTTGACGCTGAGTAGATTTTTGGCTTGTCTTACACGGAAATATTATTAAACTTCAACTTAACCAAACGATAGCCACAAAAAAACTCGAACCAGCGGCCTTCGCTTGTGCGTTTACACGCTAACCATTTGCCCAGTGCTGAGTTATTTTTTATTATGAAGTTACTCCTTAAGAGCCAAGCTAAGGAAGGGCCATCTTGCTAAGATTAAGTTGCGAAATACGGTCTCCGGCTATCGGTTTCGGCACGATGATATTGATTTCACTGATGATGGGTCTGCTCCCAGGTCCAATGGGGAACGTCTACAATATAACTAGCAAATTAACAATATGAAAAACTGCAACTGCAATAAACCTTGGGGGAAAGGGGGTACACAAAAAAAAATTTTAACGCATCAAAAAAGTTTTAAATGCATTTTTGTTAAGTTTTTAGGAGTCGGGCGTTTTTTTAGGGAAGGGGTCAAACCCCGTGCCCCCCCCCCTGGATACGGCCTTGCCAACGAAAGACAATCATCTTGCTATTCCTCTACCGGATTAAGCTTTTGAATTTTGGAGTACAGGGTTTATGGCCATTAAAAATACATTGGAAGTAGTTGAAAAAAGGACAATTTTCCCATGTTTAGCAAGTTCAGATCCTTTTCTTAACAAAAAAATTAAAATAATATCACAATGATGGCTGGGTGAATAGATATATCTGAAACTTGCGAGTTCAATGATATTAGTATATCTTGTCCTTTTGGCAAGTTATAGCTGCAGGTTTGTCGCAGAACCACTTGTTTCAAAGGAAACATATAGCTTAAGCCCGGGTTGTATCCAAGATTTTTGTTCGATGGGGGGTGGGATACAAATTTTTTTACAAAACGCAACAAAAATTTACTATATGTACTTTTGTTACTTTTTTACGAGTCAGACAAAAATACAGGGGGAGGGATCAAACCGGGTAACCATTCTCTGGATACGGTCATCCGTTAAGCACTCCCACCCATGCATCATTAGAAAGGCCGTATTCAGGGGGAGGGGGTAGGAGTTTTGACACTCCCCCCCCCAAAAAAAAATAAGTTTGTCTGGATCGTAAAAACGTAACAAAAATGATTATAAACAAATTTTTGATATTTTTTAAGTTTGTCTGCACCCCCCCCCCCGGAGAAACATCGTGGATACGACCCTGATCATTAGGCAATTACAGCTATCTCGTCGCACATTTAAAAAATTTAAGCAATCAGGTGCAAACCACCCACGATCAACTATGTCCTTACTGAATTAAATGCTGATTAACCGGAACAAAAGAGGTATATAAGTGTTGATTTATCTCGGTTTTATGTAAAGGTTTGCCATAATATACTCAGAAAATAAATATGCAGACTCTTGAAACATCCATATTTAGTATCGATCTCCTGTTGAGAAAAATCAAATAATGGAAATGTTAAGATGATTTAAAAAACAGTCTTATTCCAAGTGAGTCATATACCCAAAGACACCAAAATTGGGAAATGATAGTATATCACAGAGAAAGATACCAGTTCCATGGATATTTCGACTATAGCGTTAGCTACGGTCACTGAAAATGTGATAATGACTTAGGTGTATTTGAAAAATGTGAGAAATTTACATATAATCATGGCCATGAAAATATACATGAATAAAGCATAGGTGAAATCGGATGAAATAATACCTAGTAAACGCTTTACGACTGACTGACGGTATTCAAACAGTAGGCTGTGCGAAAAGTGCGGTTGGTTCCGTTTACTGGGGCTATAATGAGAGAAAGGTTGAGATAGCTAGGGCAGATTCTGAGGATAAGGATAACAGATTGCCAAACATTGTCCTTTTCGGCCAACCGATTAGGGCTAAACGGAAAGCAGGTCGTCCTCGGTTGGGGTGGGAGGACGTCCTAAACAAATATTTAAGGTAAATAAGAACTTCCTGAGAGGGTGTTAAGAGGGAGACTTTGAATGGATTGGTATGGAGGAGGAGCGTACGTAGCTGTGTTGGCCTCAGGCGGCTGGGTATTGCGGTGAGTTGTTAGTACTAGAAGTAGAACGCTTTACGTAGGTTTATATGTAATGTAGCAATAAAATGAAATTAGATGAAAGCTTAGATGTCACTGAGGTATCTCCAATGAATTTTTTGTACCATGATAAAGATGCGCAAATCCCCCGTGCCATAGCCAGTACCGTCCAAGACAGAAATGTATGGAGGTCCGCCCTAAACCCAGACCAGACCCCGCCTAATTTTTGGCTATTTCCAAAGCTGAGGGAGCACTCAAAAGGGGAAATATTTGAAACTCAGAAATATTTGAAAGGGGCGTATTTAGAGTTTCAGTAGGTAGGCTAATAAGGGACGATTCCTATGGCTCTTTTGATGTCTAGTTGAAAAAGGCCAAAAAGTAAATGGATATTAGCAGAGGCATTGGAGGGACGTAATTTTGGCTTTTGAGTCCAGAAGTCCAAATTTGGTGTTCAACAATTACACGAGTTGCCCTTTTATCTAATAGCAGGGGGTTTAAAGTCATCCCTTCGCGCAGCCACAAAGTTGCATTGTTTTGTTTTTTTTTTAGAAATAAAGTTAAAGGGAGAGGTGATAATAATAAATGAGATAGTTGGTGGTGACTGTCTCAGATTAACACAAGTGCACAAAGGTCCGATTCTCAGGGAGAGGGTTTAATCATGAAAACAGGTAATTTTACCATACCATTTTCCAATTATTCTGTGTGTATGAGGAGGGGGGGAGGTCTTCAGTCTGGTCTCAGGGGTGAACTATTCCCCTTCACCCCTCCGTTCTCTTGTGTGGAGACACCCCAAAGCGATACGGTCATGGTTGCAGCAGTAGCTGCAACCAAGTAAAGAGCAAACCACAGCCCATAGTAACCAAGACTTGGAAACGCGTTTTGAAAAATACGGCCTAATGAGAAAAATTGTCATCCGACTCTGATTCGGAAATCGTAACTATTATTTCGGTTAATCTTAAAAGTAAAATTTTATGGCGAATACAAATTTGTAGTAATTTGATTTCGAAAAGAAGCCTGAAATCCCTCGAAAGCAGCATCAGATAAAAAATAAAAGTGTACCATTGGAATCAGCATGGTCGACAACCTTGTATCGGATAAATAGAGTCCTCCACATTGAAAGAAAATCACTTTCATTACAATCGAGAGCCAATCATTGGACTGAGCTCATGGTGCAGAAGTGATACCAAATTAAACGAAAAAATATAAAGCAACATTCCTGAAATACTTTATTTTTATACAGCGAAAAGTGTCCTTAATCGGTTTGCTTTTACTGTACCAAAACTACTCTATTGTTTGGTGTTTGCAGTAGAGCGCTAGATTTCTATAATCATACAAACATAGGGAAATATCACCAGTTGGTTTATTTGCACTAGTTTTATCGATATATATGTTTGATAGACTGTGAAGCAATAATTTTTGTTCGTTTCAAGCACTGTATATATAATTAGTGGTTTCAAGTGGTTCAATTAGAGGTTTCAACCTAATTATATATACAGTGGTTTCAAGTTTCAACTTCGCTCTTTACTTCCCTCAGAAAAACTTTTTTTATTAATAAGAACAGAAATGATCACAGATAAAGTGGCTATCATTAAAAAAATATGAGAAAAATATCTCGTAATTTTTGTAATTTATGCATTAAAGTAGTATTTATGTTCACACAATATGATCACACATGGGTTGGCACCCAGTAGCCACATGGGGTAGCTATCGAAAAACAACAAAAAAAAGGATTGAATCATTTATTTATCTTAAAGTTAACAAGTTTGGCCATATTGAATTGATGGTAGATTTCAGTTTTCCTCAGTCATCAATCGACGCAGGTGCCGATCACCGTATATGGTGTATTCAGTCCCAAACCGAAAAAAATTAATGATATGCTTTGATTTTAGACGGCCTGGCAATGACATTAGTCAGAGGCAGTATCAAAACTTAATGTCTCCAATCAATGATACCCATCTTTGGACAAGCATTATGCTAAAAAAGTGCGACTAAAAAGGCAACGTCATGCCGAAATTTATTTGATGTATGACATCACGCGTATTGTCGCGTGATAACCGTCGATAAAAATCATTAAATCCAATTGAAGCGTATTCAAACTTTCAGTAAATCAGGCATCCATCACTTCCTTGCATTTAAAAGAATAAGATGATCTCAAGTCAGGGACATTTTTTCGTTCTTAAAAGCAAAAGACAGTGATTAAATCAGTTCTAGTGATGAATTTGTCACTTTTAATGAATGTGCAAAATTAGGTTTCAAAAAATAGCTATCTAGTGAAAAGCTGTCAACAGAATGAATTTGCATATCGGGATGCGATGATATGAAAAAAAACGGCCCGAAAGCAAAACAAAAGTAAAAACAGGGACTATAAAAAGTAATAAAAGCGCGAAAGGTCATTTGCAAACGTCAAAGGACCGAGCTATTAACATCGGGTGGTAATGGTAATATGATTTCAGTGGCAGTTCTGGCCTCTCCTGCGCCTGGGCAAAATCTTGATTAGCACCCCCACCCCGTCTCCCATAAAATTTCCAAGCTAAATTAGAAAATAATTTATTTATAAACAAAATTAATTTCGATTTATTCATTAATTAATAATTAATTTTTTAATTGAATATTTGATTATTTTTATTATTCAATTTTTTTATTTTATTCTTTAATTAATAACATTTTAAATATTTCCATTTATTAACTACACCCTTTACTTTGTTTTAATAAAATAAAATTTCAAAAATTGCAAAGTGATTATAACCGTTAGATTATTTATTTGAAATTTGCACCATTAAAATAAATGCTCCCTCCCCCCTCTAAAACTGGCTCTGTAATATTTAACCCTTAATTTGATCAAAGTTATTATGGCTCTTCTTAATCGCACTAGTTAGTTCTATAAAATGCATTTCGAAAGCAGACAATTCGATCACTGTATTTTCAAATATAGTCCAACAAAAGGGAATAAAAACATTTAATCGCACATAAGCTGACTTTATTTTTTTCATAAATTTGAAATGTGGTAATCTTTCTTTGGTACTGTTGCGCTTAATGGTACACACGAGAGAAGTCAAGTTTGGTTAATGCTAATCAAAAAAAAAAATAGGATGAATATATAATGTTTTAGAAACAAATTTGGGCTATATATTTGCACATTAGGGGGTGGGGGGAGGTAAAGCATAGCATATATTAAATACGTAGCCTAACCTAGGTACCTCCCCCCCCCCTAAACCCCAAAAAACAACAGTTTAAATATTGTACATTTAATGAGCAATCACGCTCTTCGATCAATTTAGATAGCAATTACCCACTTTACGGGTCTCCATCACTGCATTCCTTCGACAGTCTATAGCGCTGTGTACCATTAAGCGTGACTGTACCCTTTCCTTTCATCACAAGTCGATACGTTCCCAAATAAACATATCCCCTTTTCTAGCTACTTTATTTCCAATTGTTGTATAATGGATGTTGTGAGTAATTTACAACGCAAAACAGCAGGTAATCGAAATAATACGAAATATATTAAAAATAAATATATTCAAAATCATTATTTTCAGGAAATAGAAGCAATCTTCCTTACTATCGTCGGTAAAAGTAAATAATACAACAGAAAACCAATTTATTTGCATAAATTAATCCATCTAGGATATAGAGCGAGGATATTTGTTTCGGTCTGACATCAGTTATGAGGGGTTTAAGGCAATAATCCTAAATTCTCATAAATTTATTTTCGAAATAACGTTTTACGGTACTTGTTAATTATACAGGACACACCCAAGAAGTCAAGTTAGGTTAATCCTAATGAAAAATGCCAAAATATAATACTTTAGTAACCAAATTACGGGAACTACAGAAGAAAATTATGGAAATCAGGCCGCTCACAGCGCATTATATTGAAAACCTAGCTTAACCTAATCTAGTCTAACTCTTAACCACCTCTATATATTAAATATTTAATTAAAACATACCAACATCGTAGTTTTCCTCACTCAAAATAAGCAAATTATTCGATTGCACAGACAAGCCGGTTCTTGTCAGATCTTACAGAGCGAAATTCTTGAGTGCGTTCCGTACAATTAACAAGTACTCATTTTACTATTAAGACTAATCAACACTGACAATTGTCTCATCCCCGCAAAGTAAAGCCAAACCAGCCAAGTCACCTAACTTAAGAAAGTTCAAGAATAGCGATGCCTTCCACATTTCAGATCAGCGCTGTGGTAGCCAGCTCAAGCTGTTCTTGAAATGGTTGTCAAGTTTCAAAAATAACTGCCAGAAATTAGGTCAGTTCCCCTTAAAAGGGGTTATATTCATACAGATTTTTAAGGGTAGGATTCTTTTGGCTCTTGGGAGGAAGAAGGAAGGGACAACAAACCCAAATGACAATAGGCGAGTATACCAATAGAACTGGAATGCTCAAGAAACGCTTCCGAAGGGATAACTTCCGTATTCTTGGAGCCGCAACACTTGTACGATACAAACGTACGAGTATAAGGGAAACACGAACAAGATTCTAGACTTTGACAGAGACTCTGCAGACTTTAACCTCAGAAGAGCAAAGATATTGACCTCTCTATTTACTTTACAATGAAAAATGAATGAATTTTGAAATTTGTCTGTAGTCACTTTTTGACACTTTCCACCTAGCATTATACTTAAAACTCGTTGAGTTCATTCGCAACCCCAAAACATGTGCCAGGAACGTACATGGTGAGTCTTTGTCCCCATATACCCCCTTCCCCGAACTTCTTTGAGACATTTACTGTTTGTTCTATGATTTTATTTTCCCTGTTGTCTGACAATTACTGTATAGTTTCGAACCCATGACCCTTCTCCGAAATAAAATATCACTTAAACATCTCAACTATGCCCCATCTGGTAACAAAGCATAACAAACTACGTAGAGGAGTATTTATTAGTATTTTGAATTTGTTGAATAACTCTTATTAAGTATCGGATAATTCAAACAAAAAACCAACAAGGCAGCACAAATCTCATGCGCAGTAATGGTGGAGAGATAATTTAAAACCTGTCCTAAAATGGAAGTTTCTTTTAAAATTATAGCTAATAAATTAACAATAAATGGTAATAATTAACACTAACTTTTATCGATTTTTAATTATTACATTATTATTAATTATTAATGATTATTATTAATTATTATTATTATTATACATTATTAATAATTATTAATTATTACAAACTTCCAGTTTGGATACTCCTCGGCAAAAATTCTAAAAATTCTAAAAAAAAATTTTTTGAATTCTTAGAATTTTTTAGAATTCTTAGAATTCTTTTCTTAAACGAGTTTTAAGTATAGAATTCTAAAAAAAAAATTTTAGAATTCTTTTTTTAGAATTCTAAAAAAAGAATTCAAGAATTCGGCATAAATTCTAGTTTTTCTTGATTTACTCAACAACAGCAAAGACTGTAAACATATTTATATCTCCCTAACAGCTGCGTAGGCACAGTGGGGCACTCGGGCCCACACCGACGTTCGTCTTGACGTTCGTTGAAACCTCTCTCCAAAAACGTCTGCCTACTTGCAGGCTCCAAAACCATGGCATATTTGCAACAGAAATTCATTACAAATCTTAGCAATCATATAATAGATTCAAGAATTGCACAGTACTATTATACGAAAATAAATTAGATAAAAGTAAAATCTTCAAAATTTTCATAAGGGCCAAGTTTTAGAATCGACCGTGGTCCAACCTATGGGGTTCTACTATTCTGTGCACCAAAGGGCAACTGAGGCAACGGGCAAATCGCCCTTTGCGGGCAACTGAGTGACACTTCCTCCGAGTCTATTTATAAGACATTTGTTTGACATGACCAAATTAACGTAAGCTGCTCTTTCGTAATCAACTCAGTTATATTTATATTCATTATAAAGTATTTAAAGTATTATAAAGTATTTATACTCATCTGTCCGAACGTACAAGCCTGTATATATGTTACGATAAAAGACCAAAATCTGGTGAATGTCGACATTCACCGGTGAAAGTCCGAAATAAGGATATTTAAAAAATATTTTGGACAAAAACTAACCGACTATGCGTTTGTTGACCAGTCAGCTTTGGCAGTTTATGCAAGCTTTGATGGTAGCAGGTTAGGTTATAAATCTCAGATATGGGTTAGAAATTAGGTAAAAATCTCATAAGTATAAATTTCATAAATGCTCAACATTCACCATTAGTGCATGGTGAATGTCAACAAACGCATAGTCGCTAGGCGTATGTCCGAAATATTTTTTAAATATCCATTTAGGACTTTCACCGGTGACTATGGACATTCAACAGATTTCGGTCTTTCACCGTAACAAATATTCCGAACTTCTCGTTATTCCAAAAAAATTACGAGCCAATGTATACGGCAGCTAAACAAAGCTGCAAAACGTGAGAATGTAAAACGGTCTAGTGGAGCTTAAAACAATCGGCCAATCAGAAAAGAATCTACAATCTTACGGGCCTTGAATGTCCATTCACACGGAGATTTTACTAATATTGAAATTTAAATAGCGCTGCTTTAAGCTAATCAGTTTTCCATGAAAAATATGGTTGGCTCAATTTAGCACTAGCTATACTTCGGTGTTAGCGAAATCTCATTCGGAATAGGCCTTATGTAAACCAGTGTCATATGTCTACTTAATGTGAAACCAATCAACGATGCATCCAGGAATGTTGTTCGGGGAGGTTTTTGCAAACAAAAAAGAATAAATCACATCAAAAATTTGTTTATACATTTTTGTTACTTTTTACGAGTCAGTCAATAATTTCAGGGAGGAGGTTGAAACCCGGTAACCCCCTTACCCTGGACCTCATACTCGCCCAGACGTAATCAGAGTCCTTAAAAGGACATTTTTCACTCTTCCTACATCTTTTTCCTAGACGTAACAGCTTTAGAGATTTTAATTACAATAAATTTCTAATTAAATTACCGAAAAAAATGTGGAATAGTCTTGAATTTTTTTTTAATGATATAGTTATTGTTGATAGACAAAAAAACTGTCAAAACTATAACATATATTAGCATTCATTAATCCTTTATCCCTTTTGGTCCAAAACGAAAGCATTAGCTATGAATATTCTAACTTTATGCTACGATTCATTGAAAATATGCACGCTTTATTTAATTTGAGCTAACCCCTCAAAATAAACGTTGAAAAGGAAGAAACCCCCTTTTACCCTTTTTTTTAAGTTCTTTTACAATGCAGTTTTTTCAAACAGACATTTTGAATATTGAAATCGAATTTTACAAATAAAAAAACAACATGTAGAATGTTTTTTTTTAGAAAATTTAAACAAACATTGTCAAAATTATTATATATATTAGGATCCTATCTCTCATTCCCATATTATCAAGCAAAAACCAGTTAGTTATTCAAAGTTGATTGTTGTTAATTGATGACCTCTCATAATATTTATAGGAACTAATCTAAACATTTAATAGAGCACTTGTAGCTTTTTTACGTTTTAGTTTATTTAACTTTGATTTTTGGAAACATCAGGTAATACCAAACATAAGAGCAGTCTACAAATGACCATTGTTTATAAATGAAAAATTTTTAGACAAATGATTATAAAAAATTAAATGTTATTATATTTTACGCTCCAGTATGTGTAATCATGAAAATTTCGGGAGGCAAACGGCTGATTATAATTTTTCAGAAAAAAGTTTCAGTTTGCCTAAGCTCTCTGTTAGTATTTTGTTAACTGAATTGATTCATTCCGGGTTCCAAAAAGTTGAGTACGTTGTATATTTGTACCTCAGCTATTAGGGAGGAGGGCTATTTGATCGAGGAGGGCTAGGAGGGCTAGTGGAGCGTAAATGGCTTTTCTCATTTAAGGCTCTTTTCAATAGAGACATTCAGGAAGCTTCAAAATCTATGGAAGTGCATTTAATTGATTCAAATGGTATACCTTTCAATCAGGGGAGCGTAATTCTGGTTCTCTGTATACATTTAGAAGCAAAAAAAGGACTTATTTCCTTGAAAAGTTTAAAAAATTAGCTCTTAAGAGAACTTTTACTGTGGACTCTAATTTGTGGGAGGGGAATCCAACCCCCATTCTAAACCTATGAATTTTAACCAAACTGTTAAAGGTAAGAAGTTTAATTAGTTGCCACAGCCAGACAGTTCAAAGAATAACCGGAGATATTTATGTGGCATAAGTCTCATGGCATCCAACAACTGCCACTCGACACAAAACTGCATTTATTTCTTCCAAGTTACTGCTTTAAAGAACTTTCTAAGTTTAAAAAAATAGCTCTTAATAGAACTTTTACTGTGGACTATAATTTGTGGGAGGGGAATCCAACCCCCATTCTAAACCTATGAATTTTAACCAAACTGTTAAAGGTAAGAAGTTTAATTAGTTGCCACAGCCAGACAGTTCATAGAATAACCGGAGATATTTATGTGGCATAAGTCTCATGGCATCCAACAACTGCCACTCGACACAAAACTGCATTTATTTCTTCCAAGTTACTGCTTTAAAGAACTTTCTACAAACACTAAAGCCACCGACATAATCCCATAAAAATTCGATATAAAATTCCATTCCAACATAACTCCAATTCCATTTTAACTCCAATTCCATAAAAATTCCATAGCTGTTTCAAAATTCCACAAAAATTCCATAAAAATTCCATTCCAACATAAGATTTTAACTCCAATTCCATAAAAATTCCATAGCTGTTTCAAAATTCCACAAAAATTCCATAAAAATTCCATTCCAACATAAGATTTTAACTCCAATTCCATAAAAATTCCATAGCTGTTTCAAAATTCCATAAAAATTCCATAAAAATTCCAATAAAAATTCCATATAACTGTTTCAGTTATATTATACAGATACGATGCCTAGACAATAAACATTGAAGATGAGCTCCATCTTCTGACGTTCGAAATGCGCCAGAGTGTAATACACAGACCACATTCCAATGAAGAGTTCCCAAGATATTCTAGAGCTCCCATTTCAAAAAATGTCCTGTAAGTGAGAAAATGAGATATCACGTTTTGTTCTCTCCGTGTGAAATTTCCCCTGTAAAATTTCTTCCCCATAGAAAATTCTCCACGTAGAAAATCCCTTTCTCGAAAAATCTCCGTGGATTTTCCAAAAACATCATGCTTCCAGAGATCCACCGTAGGTTCAATAAGCTTATCGCAATTAATCTTTTTAATTTCTGGCTTTTAATAGACAAATATAAGTATTGAATTGCGTTCAATAGCATTTATTCAAAACTATTGCAGCTAATAATTTGTATATTATGCGTTACAGTTTAATAAACCGCAATTTGTTCTTCTAGATAGAAAATTCCTGGTGTATTTATCTATCAGGATAAATTGAAAACATTCCTGATAGAACTTTTTTTTTTTAAAGTGCTATGGTGCTACAAAATAATATAATTTTACTACTACTACTAACAACTCACCGCAGCACGAAGCCGCGTGAGGCCAACCCAGCTATGCATGCTCCTCCACCAGCCCAATCTATCCCAAGCCTCCCTCTTTATACCCTCCCAAGAAGTTCCTATTTCCCTTAATTCTTTCCTTACAACATCCTCCCACCCAAACCGAGGACAGCCTGCTTTCCTTTTAGCCTTGGACGGTTGGCAGAAGAGGATAATTTTTGGCAACCTGTCATCCTTCACCCACAGAACGTGCCCTAGTCATCTCAACCTTTCTCTCGTTATAGCCCTAGAAAGCAGGATTGAACCACATTTTTCGCACAGCCTACTGTTTGAGAAACGGTCAGTCAGTCAGGCACCCAGAACAATCCGCAGGCAATTTCTCTGGAAAACATCTAGCAAATCTTCATCCTTTTTTCGGAACGCTCATGAACCTTCAGAACCATACTTGACCATTATCATCACAGTAGCTTCCAAAATTCTATTCTTGCTTCGCACTTACCTTCTTATTCTTCCAAATTTTTCAACTGTGAAAAAAAACCCTGGGCCTTGACTACTCTACTTTTAACATCTTCACTGAACCCACGGCCTTTACTAATAATACTACCCACGCAAGTGAAGCTGTCCACTTGATCGATCTTTTCGTTGATCGATCCCTGAACTCGCAAAATCTCTAAAAGTTCATTCATTTTGCCCACACTTTCATCTAGGATGCTTATATCGTCAGCTTAATCTAAGTCCGGGAAAGTTTTACTTCCTCATTTAATTCCATGTTCTCCAATTGCCATTGCTATGCTCCGTAAGAAGAAGTCCATCAAAATGATCCATATATACGGGGATAGAACACGATCCTGCCTAACTCCTGATTTAATACGAAACCAGCAACTAACCTCAGTTCCTATCTTAGCCTCAGCAGTATTATTCTCGTACATTGCATCAATAACTTTAATGTATTTTTCTTTTTACTTTAATGTAAAATATAATTTTGCTACAATAAAAACAACATAGGCGTACAACGAAGGAAAGTCAGACCACTAGAATTCGACCATTTCTTTCATGTTTCAAATTACTCGCAAAAAAATAAGTTTGCTGTCCAAACTTGACTTGACTTACTGTCCAAACGGCTTTCAATAAAGTAATTATTCAATAATGAATTGCAATTAATGATAGCAATCGGGGTTGCAGCGGTAGCTAGCAACCTAGTAAGAGACGATCGCGTCCGACACTAAGAAATATAATAACTCATAACTCCTAAAAATAGAGTCAGATCAAAACAAAAAATACACTACTAGAACCGCCTTGTCCGAAACCCCTATAAAGGAAACTTGCTGTCCCTTGGTTTGAACAACAAGGGATATATATATTGGCTTGAAAATCAAGAAAAGTAGCTACAACCACGATATTCTGCATATACGTTTTTTTCCCTTTTCTATATTGAAGACGACTTTGCTGTAGCACAGTGGATTGATGCTCTACTTGGCACTACTGAGCCCAGGGTTTGAACCCTACCGCAGCAAGGTTGGGCGACAAGCTTGCTACTTGTCCCTGTAAAAAGATCCAGCAATTGAAACACCGATTCGACGCCCTCTGCGCCAACAATGGCTCAGTAGGATCTTTAACCTTTATCCTTTTTATATTGAACACGGGATAAAAGACAGCAGCTACGATGGCTCAGACGTGTAAAGATAATGAACACTGATGGGCTTTCAAAGGTCTCTTCAGAAAGTAACATAGATGGTACTCGACAAGGTAGAAGATCAAGGAAGAGATGGATGGAGGATGTCAAAACATTAGAGTACTGTGTCGTCGACCACAAATCACACCTGATAGAAGAACTAATTTACACCTGGTGCAAGAAATTTCCAGAAACGATGCTCGAATACATCCCACGGCGTCGATGGCTGATTATTTAAAACCAAAAACAAATAATTTTAAACTTTCCAGTACAGTTCAACTAGTTGAAAACCACTTCGATGGTACTGGCGAAAAGCCTAAATTGGCTAGATTGGCTAAATTGGCTAAAAAGGCTACATTGAAGATTCCAATTTAGTATGTTTGTTTCTAAATCATCTTTTCTCTTAGCAATGTTAACCGATTTGCCAAGATTTTTTTATTGGTGGCAATCCTGGGAAAGGGATTAAGTAGGATTAAACTGATTAAAACTAGACTCTTTTAGAATATTCATTTAGTTATAATATAAAAAAAACTGAATTTACGACTGCTCACAGTAATCGGTGTAAAACGGTTAAAATGGGGGGGGGGGTCATCCAGTCCTTGAAATTGTAGCTGTGCGGCTGATTTTAGTAATTTCTATGCTTAATCATAGAAATTTCTAACATAGTTAGCATGTCGATTCAGTAGCATTAAAATTGCAAATCAGTTTCGTCTTAGGGAGCACCCCTTTGGATTGTCCAGAAAACGTATATGATATGATGAAAACTTGAGCTACTGGTTGATTTGATCTTTGTGATGTTGTTGAAAATTGTTTGTTGTTGTTAAATATTACTTCATAGTGTGTTGCACTTTTTTTGTACTTCTTGTCGAACGGTAAATTAAAAGTTTTAATGGGAAAGTTTTATAGGAATAATTCTTTTTTTACAATACTTTCGAAATTAAGTCAAAATCAGAAAATAAAGCCTAAAGCCAAGCTATTTTAGAAAAAAAATTATTTACACTTTGCTCCACAGAAAAAAAAACAACATAAAATTCCGGCAGCACCTACAAACTTAGGCAACTGGTCAAAATATTGCTTAAATATTAAAAATTATATATATATATATATATATATATATATATATATATATATATATATATATATATATATATATATATTATATATATATATATATATATATATATATATATATATATATATATATATATATATATATATATAAAATTTTTAATATTTAAGTAATATTTTGACCAGTTGCCTAATTTGTAGGTGCTGCCGGAATTTTATGTTGTATATATATATATATATATATATATATATACACACACACACACACACACACACACATATATATATATATATATATATATATATATATATACATATATATCAGAGTGACACTAGCAGTTTTTTCTTTCCTATTAAACCCATGGTAGCGTAAAATTACCTTTCTAATCAGCTTCCAATACAAATTAAATAGTGCGGTAATTTAAGAAAATAGTATGGAAAATTCAATATGCGCCCTACATAGCAATGAAATAAGAATTTACATATAAAAAATCCATTTTTTTGCTAATGTCAGAGTTTTACTACTGCGATTCCAGTTGTTCAAGTCGAACACTTAGTCAAAACTTGACTTTAACCACAAGACTTGAAAATGACTCTTGTCGTACTCGGTACATCTAAAAACCAGTTTTTAGGCGGATTCGAAGTTTCTTTCCTATAGTAATCAGAAAAATACTTCGGAATACACAGTAAACAAAACCCTTAATCCCATCAAGAGCCTGTCTTTTTAAGCGATATGCGTTTCGGGCTTCAAAGTTTCTGCTGTCTCTTAAAGTCAGTGGTTTAAATCGAACATAACATAATATATATATATATATATATATATATATATATATATATATATATATATATATATATATATATATATATATATATATATATATATATATATATAATTTCGCTGGGTAATTACTGCAATCAAAGTGAGACTAGCAGCTCTTTTTCTTTCCTGTTAAACCCATGGTAGCGTAAAATTACCTTTCTAATCAGCTTACAACAATTGTCGAAAAAAAGCCGCATAAACTTGAAAAAATGTACTGCATTGTAGAGAATATAGAAAAAGAAAATTAAATGGTGAGGAATTGAGAAAATTAGAATTGAATCGTAGAGAATTGAAAAAAACAAGCCGTGGGGTTTTGAAGAATATGTGCATTGCAAAGAAAAAACATAAATTAAAAAAAAAAGTATGTTTAAAGGGGCGACCTGAACCATGCAACGATAAGGGGCAATCAAGCGTCTGAAATGTCAAAAAATACATCAAAACACAAAGGATGTCTCAAAAGTAATTATAAACAATTGATAAACTAACAATAACTGGATATTTCTGTTTTTAAGATTCTTACCAACCTCTGCATCGAAAAAACAAACACATACACTACTATATGACAGTTAGCAAATGCATACACTTAAGCACAGTGACTTTGGAGGCCCCGTACTTCAGAGGAGTGTTGCCATGTACAACTTTTACAGTTGGTCTTTTTAAGTGACTACACCCTTATACTACAAAATATTACCGTATATATAATAATTGTAACAATAGTATTCGGGGTATTTAAGATTAGATTAAGCCAAGTTACCGTTTCAAAAAACATATAGAATATATATCGTTCTAAATTTTTGCTTTATTGACACCGTCATTCCTTAAAACCGTCATTGCATTTCTTGTAAACTAAATAGGGCCCATGCCCCACCAACCTCTTCTTTATCTTAATAGTGTTTTTGAATATATATCACTTTAATACATAAAAGTCCTGTATTTAACGAGAAACTTTACGGTGAGGTATAAGCCCCAATTAAACATGGGCTATTGCAGTGGGCTGTAATTTTATTAGGCTACAATTTCACACTTAAACTAAATACTCCCTGTTTTCAACTATAACGTTACTTGTCCCACAGCGGTACGGAAAAACTTCGATTGGCTAAATTTAAAAAAAAAGATTATTTGTTTAGCAAGGCCATACCTAAGGGGAAGGGGTTACCGAGTTGAACCCCCCCCCCCCTTTCAAATTTTTGTCCCACCCGTAAAAAATTAGCAAAAATGCATATAAACTAGTTTTTGGTGCCTTTTGTAAGTATTTTTTAACCCCCCCCCCCCGAACACAAATCCTAGATATGCCCTCGGCACTTAGGCAGAAAATTGGTAAATGTGAAATTAATTGTTTAATATTTTAAAAGGTAAGCTTACAATATGTTACCAACTTGAGCTCTCTAATAAAGAGCAAAATTTTGAAGTTATATTTTGATATCGTTTATGACCTTCCTTTAATAAGCCAGCTGATGAGAATTAACTGGCTCTAAATCTGGGAGGGGGCTAAAAACAGAGGCCCCTTCAGAATCCATCAAAGAAATAGCAAAACAGAAAGTGCGTATCAAGCAGAATGAGGTTAGAAAATTTTTAAACGAACCTAAACCGTCCGATTTTCCTGAGATGTGAAAACATTTCTCCGCCCGGCACATATTCCAAAACCATATATAAATTCGAATTATCCTAAAGATAAAAATATTATTAAGCAACATTCTCTACAGCTATTACTAATTCTAAAAGCTGCAATTTGATCTAAATAATACTTTTTTTCTATTGTTTTGATGAAATAGAAATTTGACCAAAACACAGCTTCGAAGTTTTTGGAATGGAACAACTCTTTTCCAAATTCAAGTTTGTAAAGACACATGACGTTTTGGCAAGAACTTGGGGTAGATGTTACAGGAGTAGACAGAAAAAGGAACCTTGAGCTTCAGAATGATGCTACAATTGAAATCATGTTTTTTGTACAGTTAAATATATAAAAATTCAACTTTCATTAAATTCAGTTCTACACTTAAAAAATGAAGTAAAATTTATCATGAGATGGTTTTTATTTTATTGTTATACAAGGTGAAAAGGAATTTTGGATAACAGCATGAACACACAGTTAATGTTAGAAAGCACAGTGGCCACTATATTACATAAACCAATAAAATAATAAATTATGCAATCAAAGAAATTCAAAAATCATTAAAATCGACAATTATATGGAATGGTTTAGAACCCTATATAGTCGCTTGAAATATTCCATAGAAATTGCAATACCTAATAGCAATTTAATGAAAGAAAGCTATTTGAATATAAATAAATAAAGCAGTTTTTAATCATCATAAGAAAGCTGATCAAAAAACAAATGATCGTTTTGTAGCCCATTCTGTAGCCCATTTTGTAGCCCACGCCCATTCTACATAAAAAGTGAGATATGGGCACCAGGAAAATGTTGTAGTTGATTCCAAAAGCCTCGCAGAAGATTAGCTAAATTGCCCTCCGCTAGATGACACAAGCAATTAGACTAGATGACACATGCTACGATCAACTAACTTAATAGAACCAATTCCAGTTTAAAATCATCACACAGAATCACCCCTCTGCTTCTTTCCCATAGCCATACCTACATAGGGGTGAGGGATGATAATATATATACACATATATATATATATATATATATATATATATATATATATATATATATATATATATATATATATATATATATATATATATATATATATATATATATATATATATATATATATATATATATATATATATATATACATATATATATATATATATATATATATATATATATATATATATATATATATATATATATATATATATATATATATATATATAATATATATATATAAAGTATCCTCTCATGATAGCTTGAGTATCCCCCCCTAAAAAAAAAAGTAAAATTGTATGAAAAAGATTAAAAGATAAACAAATATTTATGCCTAAACAACACTTAATTTCATTATGTCATACCCCACTTCCAAGGAAAAACTTCTTATTGCCTAAGTTTTGTAGTTTTACGTTCTGTAACCGCTACTATTAACTTAATTAAAACAAAGCCTCTTCCCCCTTTTCTAAATCAAACTGCTAAGATCTGACTTTAAACTATTTTTTTACGCTCAATACCGATTCAGCCAGGATCAGCCAAAAGGTCACGAGAAAAAAACAAAAAGGCAGTAAGTTCCAGGGCAATTGAAAGCATCTCAAAATTAAAGGGGGAGAGGGATCATGGGATAAAGAACCTCACCCCATGCCGTGCCCATGTGCACATCCCTATAGAATAGTAAGATCTTAGCAGTTTGATTAGAAAAAAAAATCTTATTGCAATAAGAATGGACCTTTAACGCAGAACTAGGAACTAAACTAATTTGTTTTGAAAGATGAATATAGCCCAAAGTTTAAAATAATATAAGTTCCACGTCTTTTTTACAATTGACCAAGAAAAAAAAGAAACAAAAGAAAGGTGTTATTCTGAAATATGGCCAAAACTGAAAAAGGAAAAAAAGTGATTGGGAATTTCTAAGACAGTGAAACTTGCTCAAACTTCAACTGAATATTTCGGTCCTGTATTCAAGGGCTGTCCTCGGCAAATCTAACTAATAAATAAATACAATAAAATATTTAATAAAATGTAAATATAAATAAACAAAATTAAAATTACAGTAAAATACAACCTTTAAAACTAAATTAAAAATGAAAACAATCCCAGAATCATTACTTCAACGAATTTCAACCAGGATTTAAAATATAAATGTAATATATTTGTATCAAAATGTCTTTTGCTGAGGACGGCCCTTGGATATAAGGCCGAAATATTGATTTGAGGTTTGAGCAAGTTTCACTGTCTTAGAAATTCTTCACTGTTTTACCTGTTATTTGTTTTTATGATGGAGAAGCAGTGTGGTCTTCGTCGTTATTTGACCCTAAACTGGAATGAACTCCTCTATTTATATTGAGCAAATCAACTCAACTAGCTTAAGGCTTGATAGTAATATAATAACCAAACAATTAAGAGAACATTAGAAGTTGCGCAGTACATTGTGCAGCTGCTCGGTCATCTAGATAAGGGCATAGTAAAGAGAAAAAAAATACGTTTCACCAAGTTCAATACCTAAATTTGCCAATCCTCCGTAAATGAGAGAATACTTCACCGCCTGGGACATATTCTAAACCCATGTACAAATTTGAATTATCCTGAAAACAGGAATATATTAAAATAACAGCAGTGGCGAGGTCATCATCCAGGTTTCAGACGGGACATGGTATAGACCCAATCGGAATTGATAGATTAGTAACAGATCGGATAGCTCTCATCTTTTTTAATAAAAAATTTCCACCGAATATTTAATGGTGTAGCCGATGATTGGAATGACTTTAAATTTCATAACTCGAGATTTTACGCCGAGCAGGTTTTGTAAAATTTGATCAAGCAAATATGGAGGTGGTGATGAGTTCAGCTTTGTTTGGCAACAACTATTGACAAAATAATTAATCAATTAGCTTTTAGGTTCAGAATCGCTTGTAAGCTTCAATCGAATTTTAAGCTATCTGTTTTTTATCTATCAAAACCTTAGACCAACAAGTTCCTCAAACTCGGGAGGGGGGCAGAGGTTTACCGATCCCACACATATCATTGCAGTAGGTCGAAAAAAATCAACAACTGCATATGAAGAACTTCTTATTTATTTTTTATTTTATCATATTACTTTTTTATCATATTTATTTTTATTTATATATTTATTTTTATCATATTTCAGACAAACATACATAGAAATGCCAAAAAAAATTAATGAAGAAGTAAGTATCAATCAATATCTAATGGAAAAACTGAGCTGTCCTAATGAAACAGATAATTGACTCAAAATGTTATTAAAAATAAGGGCACGTTAGGTAGCTGAAATTATTTTTAAGGGGGGGGGGACAACATCGAAAGGATTGTGGTTAATGAACACCTTGACCCCATAGAAATACATTCTTATTGGTCATTGAAGTGATGGGCAAAGGTGGTTTTAGGGAGGGGGCACTTGGGCCCCAGGCGCAGAAACTTTAGGGCTGCAAATTTTAAACAAATAATCGAATAGTTATAATCCTTCTGTAATTTTTTAGATTTTATTTTTGTTAAAATAAAGTAGAGAGTGCAGTTGGCAGTAAGTATAAGCAAATTGAATCAGATGTTTTCATTTTTCTCATATCTTCATCATTATTCCTTGAAAATAAAAGTAAGCAGACCGAATTTAATTAATTCTAGGTAGATTTAAATAAAAAGGATGTTTTGTTTATAAATAAAAATTTGTTAGTAAATGAAAATTTTGTTAGTTTAGCCTAAACATTTTTGGAGAGAAGGGACGTTAATCAGAATTTTGCCCCATGGGCAAGAGAGGCCAGAATTACCACTGTATATGGGACCATACATATAGGCCCTATATTCAAAATTCAGAAGTTTATACAAAAGCCTCTTATCTGTCATACTGGGTTTCAAATAAAAAGACTGAAATTAAGGTTACTTTTTTCATATCCCTGGGTTTTTTAAACCAAAAAGTTTTTTTTTCTTTTTACTATACGATAGTTTTGACATTTTTAAGTATTCCATTTAAAAAATATATATATATTTTTTTCGTACTTGAAAAACTTTAACTAGCTCCTCACGATTAGGACCCCCATAGTTTTAGTCAGGACGGTCTTGGATATGGAATTTAAAAGTCTGAGCTCGAATGCATGCCCAACATTACATTAAAAAAAAAACTGGAAACATCAACGACGCTTATTTTCCATTGAATTAGACAAGAATACAAGAACTAGAATTGTTTTCTTGTATCTAATTATCATATCCATAAACCTTAATTTCTTCTTCTTTTTTTTTAAACAAAAATTTTCTTCGTAATTTAAATGGGCAAATAATTTCAGCCATTTGGGGACAAATCTGCTTTTAACAGGCTAGATAGCATAAGATTTAATCCTAGATAGACCTCAGCTGGTATTTTTTTTTTTAATAAATAATTGTTAAGATAGTTATTATAATAATAAATTATTAACATAATTTTAATAATTGTCTAATCACAACAACTTTAGTTAGCCTACAAGGAATATTCACGCCAGTGTGAAACCCGGATGACACCATGTTCCAATTATGATATACATAGCCAACATCATATATTAACATCATTTATTTACCTTTCCTTAACAGCGAAACATTTGCAGCTAAATGTCTGATTAATTATTTAATCAGATTAAAATTATATTTTCTTAATAAAATTTTATATTATATTAATCTGATTAAAATTACATTTCGCAAAACATTTTCTCTACCATTTTCTTTGATTAAGTAATAAGAATAAGACACTAAAAATTTAAGTTTATCTTTCTTTTTTAAATAATGTATTTAAATATTGTATTTCTAAATAAAGTTTAACATGAATTTTTTAAACATGTATTTTAAAATAATGTTTTTTTAATATTTTTTCTAACCAATTTCATCGTATCTTCAGACAAATCATAGCTCTCATGATGAAAATGAATAATGATAAAATATTATATACCAAGCAGTAAAATAAGTTTAAAAATATAAAATATTTTACTCCTACATTAAAAATATAACAGTAAATATTTACTCCTTTATAAGCTTTTATGATTACTTTTAATTTTAAATTAATTTCAATTAATTTGAAATCATATTAATCATTAAATACAACGGCGAACAACAAAGCCTTTGTGGGCTTTCATCATTACTTGAATTTTAATCAATTAATTGATTAATTTTTAAAATTATAATTTTAATTATTAAAAATTAATTTTAACTTTTGGTCCTTTGCAATGATGAGTTTTTATTTTCTTACTCATCTTTTTATTAGAAAGTGATTGTCAATATTTGAAAAGAAAAAAGAAACAAAAAAACATTAAAGAAAGATATATAATCACTCAAGTTTACCAAGATTTATTTGAAACTATTTAGTTTCATTTTCATTAGTGTTTGTTTATTTATTTTTCATTTATTTCTCAGAGCTGATATTTGCAATTTAATTTTAATTTATTATCAATTATTTAAAAGAACATAACATAAACACATCCCCTCCAAATGCCACAGCATGATATTGAAGAGGGATAACCAAACAAATAAAAAAATAACAATAACTAAAATGAAAAGGAAAAAATGCAAAGGTGGAAAGGAATTTAAAAAGTTCGAAAAGAAGAAACAAAAAGCTTTCAGTAACTGCTCCTTCGTTAACAGTTTGAAGTACCAAGGAGAGTAACAGAAATTGAAATCTGATTGGTCAATTACAGTTTTTGATAGTAAAAGGCACCAAATTAAAAAAAAAAAGAAACGATGGTGGCAAATCAATAAACAATAAGCTAAAGACATACGGCGCGAAACAGCTCAAGGAGATGTAGCTTTCCTCTGAGGTTGTAGCTGTCTTTGGGAACCAATAGATTGTTTAAATTTTTACAGACAAACAGCATTATCAAACTTAGATAATTAGTTTCGCTTATTTGTTTGTACGTTTCACCCTGGCAACACTGACAAAATGTGGCATTGCCCAAAGAACTTCATAATCTTATTACAACTAAAAGTTAAATATTAGAAATTAGAGTTTTAGGTATGAATGGATCCTGGATGGATCCTGGGGATAGAAAAAAAATTGATTTTCTTGGTACTATAACTGAAAAGAAACTTCTAAATCCTTCACATAAACCGTTTTCTGTTAAAGAAAAAAAATATATATACATATATATATTAGAGTAAAAAATATATATGAAATATCAAGCAGTTTGGTTATTTCTTGAAAGAAAAGGTGAGATCCACTAAAATCAATAACATCGAAAATAAACAATAATTAAACTATCCTGCATCACGGGAGACTCGAATCCATCTTTTTTTCTTTTTTTATTTGAATGTCAATCCTTCGACACATGAAATTGCTTGCAATAATATTCGCCAACTGTAACTATTAAGTATATTTTTAAAAAGATGTAATTTGACTGAAACATATACATATAATATAATATGAAACATATAACATATAAGTATGTTATTAAAAACCCGCCAGCTAATTTGTTATATGTGCGGTCTTTAGAGTCACCGTAGCGTGTCTAAAGACTTTGACAATTGCCATTGTCATGCAAGAAGCAAGTTCCGGATGATAAGCGGAAAGGGTCCTTCTCTCTAGGCTGGGGGGGGGGGGGGGTTTACATAAAAAAAACAACGATAACAACAAAAAAGTTTATGTTATACGAGAGAGACAAGAAAAAGAGGAGAAAACTTTATTGTCCTTCCAAATTTGCCACACTGAGTATTATGGATAATGCTTTCCACTTGACGAGCCCGTTCAAACCATTAAAAGAATTTAGAACTGAAGGTTTGTGAATGGTCTCTCTCTCGTTCTCTCTCGTTCTCTCTCGCTCTCTCTCACTGTCTCTCACTCTCTCTCGCTCTCTCTTTCTTTCTCCCTCGCTCTCTAGCGCTCTCTCTCGCTCTCACTCTCATTCTCCCTCTTTGTCCTCCTCTTCCCCTTATGTCTCCTTCTCCGAAATGACTATATTCTTAATCTACCTATTTTTGAGGATCTTTTTAATCGTACCCCCCCCCCAGACATTTCTTGCTCCCAGTTAAAATTCCAGTTTTTTTTTGGTTTGTAAACCAGGAATTATATTTTCAGTGTGGATAAGATTTGAATTCCTTCGTCTAGGGTCAGGTCTTTTCTCTTGATCGATATGTCATTTTCACGAGATCTTCAGAATATAAGATTTAGAAAGATTAGGCGGAAATATCATGACTTGATACCAATGAACAATAAAGACATTTCTCTTTTTTCTGATTTTTTCTGATTCATTCTCCCTCTTCATCTTCCTCTCCCCCTTCCTCTTCATCTTCCTCTCCCCCTTCCTCTTCGTCTTTCTCTCCCCCTTCCTCTTCATCTTCCTCATCCCCTGCCTCTTCGTCTTCATCTCGCCCTTCCTCTTCGTCTTCCTCTCCCCCTTCCTCTTCATCTTCCTCTCCCCCTTCATCTTCCTCTCCCCCTTCCTCTCGCCCTTCCTCTTCGCCTTCCTCTCACCCTTCCTCTCCCCCTGCCTCTTCATCTTCCTCTCCCCCTGCCTCTTCGTCTTTTTTCTGATGCAAAGAGACCGTCTTCTACATTTTAATCAGACCTTGAGGAACGTGCATAGGAACAAATTTATGACTGTCATAGTGACAAAAATATGAATTTTTATTTCGCAAAGTCTCAGTTTGCTTAACGCTGATGGTATTAATAAATGAAATAAATAAATATCATGAAGAAAACACATAAATTTAGCACTATGATGTTTTTGAACTACTTCAGTTTTGAAAAGTTTTGCCCTAAAATTAAAAAAATAATTCCGAAAATTCTTTTTGTGGCAAAACTGGAATGGCAACATTTTATTTCCTTGGATCTCAAGAGAGGAAACTAATACAGAGGAAGGTGTACAAAAGTGAATAAAGATGGAGGTGAACGGAGTCAAAACATGTAGGAAAAGCGAAGGAGGAAAAGCGGAGGCTGATAAACAGCCTTTCAGTAGCCGCCCCATAATAATTTAAGGATTTTGGACGGGTAGTGCCCCGATTCGTGTGAGCATAAGAATACATACCTATGCTCAAAATAGAGGCGTGGCAAGATAGAAGAAATAAAGACCCCAAAAATTGGGTTTGAAGGTAAATGGAAGAGAAATAAAGATAAGAATCGTTGGTAATTATTGAAGCTAATAGCTAATTAAAATAGAATTTCTTCAGATCGGTCCATAAAACTTAGGGACGTTATATTACAGTATAAAGTGAAGTGAAGTATAGTGAAGTAAAGTGAAGTGAAGTAGTGAAGTAAAGTGAAGTATAAAGTGAAGGATTCGAGTCTCTTATAGTGATGCAACGTTATTAAGAAAAATCGCTCAAAAACGTGCATTTCTTTCTTCACTATTAAACGCCAATTTTTTAACATATTAAGTGATTCATAAATAGACTATTTTGAATGTCAATTGTTCATAAGAAGGGGGAAGGGTAAACTGACCTTTTAGATGGAAGTAATCCCTCTCGTGCGTCAAGGGGCATTGGTAGCTAGCTCCACAATTCGAACTAAAGCTCTATAAAATTCTACATATTTAGAACTGGTAATAAAAAAAATTCACATTTTTTTTTTTAGAAAATCTTCCTCTCAAAACCTATTATATTTCTAACTTTGAACTGAAATTCGTTGAATGTAACTATATAGGTTACAACTAGAGTAGAGTGAGCTAAGAGAAAAATTAACAAAGTCAAAGTTCAACTTTGTTGAAATCTCTGCTTTTTTGCTGGGCCAGAAATTCCTGTTGCAATGAGATTATTTATCATCAGATTTGCGTATAGGTATGATCTTTATTGGGACGGTGTGGAGGAGGAGGGTGGGTTAGAGTTCGGTAAAAATTTCATTTCTAGGCTCCTCTTTTCCATTTTTCCCGGAGGGGAGGGAGGGGGAGTTCAGACTAGTCTTGAAGGAGGGGGGTGGCTCTATGCCTGTGTAGTAATGCTTTTGAAAAAAGGGGGAGCAGCCGTTCTTGTATTTATATCTTTCACAGCATTGAGTAACAACACTAATTACTCATTAATTACCTTAAAATGATATTCCAAGCTAACAAGAAATGGAAAGCTAATTGCCTGAAGAATCCTCTTCTCATTGAGTGTGTGTTCCACTTGTTTTAACTTGACAACCTACAACAACAACAACAAATTAATAACAAGCTAAAATGAAGATCGGGGCTTTAGACTGTACCCACATATTGCATTTAAAAAAGAATTTCCCATATCGTGAGTTCTTTTTCTTTGCTTATGAGTAGTAACCACATATGGAATTTGCTCGGAGGTATAGCAATTTCAATGCTATTTGCTCGGACGTATAGCAATTTCTATATTATTCAATAGAAGCTTGACACCTTTTCAAAGAAATTCAGAGCTCCCTCACATTCCAGGCCAACCAGATATGTTTCTAGGCCAACCAGACATGGTCTTATACTGTTGAGGACTTGTCTTTCACTTTGATGAAGGACAAGTTTTTCTGACGCAATTTACCCGATTTCTAGTTCATGGTATACATATCTTTGTGACATTTTTGCAAAAAGGGATAATGAGATTCGCAAATTGGACGAGCGAGGATAGTACGAATTGCTTGTGAAAAACCCCGGATGAATTAGTTGAAAATAAAGTTTTAACGGACAATTTTTTCTGACACAATTTACAGACCAGATTTCTAGTTCATATATTTTTTGATAACTTGATAGGTGATTTGAATAAAAGGAATTCAAATATTTTTTCTATGAAATAGAAGCTAACTCAATTTGCGAAAAGGTATTTCCATTTGCACAACTCTGATCTGATTGAATTGTCGCCGACAATGAGATTTAATCACTGCTAAGCCTATTGTTATTGCGAAAGGGTTACCCAATTTACTTCTTAGTGTTAAATGACAGATTTCCAAATACGATCATTTTGAAAAGCAGACGAAAAATTGGATTGTTATTGCGAGAGGGTTACCCAATTTACAGCTTAGTGTTAACTGACAGAGTTCAAAATACGAACATTTTGAAAAGCAAACAAAAAATCGGACATTATAATCAGAATTATTTGATTAATATTTAAAAAGTGGTAATGAGATATATGATCTGTATAATACACAACTGATGTTTGATAAGTATTGTCAATTTAAGATGGGATCTAACTTTCTCTTCATCCCCCCCATTTCTGAGTGCAGGGAGGGGAGGGGTCAATTTTGGAGGCCCGAAGGAGTTGTTAACTCAGGTAATTTGTTATAAATTTGAAAAATGCCTAACGACGAATCGGAAATGTATTTTTTCTTTACATGGTGTTCGTTCAAAAAGCGAGGATTTCTGTTAAATAAATAATTCTTATATTTTTTCCGTTCAATTTAAAGCGAGGATTTCTGTTAAATATATAATTGATATATCTTTTAAAATAGCTTTACGGGGCTTGAGGGACTCTGTTGTTTTGTTTCGTGTGATTTTTTTCTTTACATGGTGTTCGTTCAAAAAGCGAGGATTTCTGTTAAATAAATAATTGTTATACCTTTTAAAATAGCTTTACGGGGTTTGAGGGACTCTGTTGTTTTATTACGTGTGATTTTTTCTTTACATGGTGTTCGTTCAAAAAGCGAGGATTTCTGTTAAATAAATAATTCTTATATTTTTTCCGTTCAATTGAAAGCGAGGATTTCTGTTAAATAAATAATTGTTATACCTTTTAAAATAGCTTTACGGGGCTTGAGGGACTCTGTTGTTTTGTTTCGTGTGATTTTTTTATTTACTTGTAGTTCGTTAAAAAAGCGATGAATTCTTTTAAATTAATAAGTTTTATACCGTTTAAAATATCTTTAAAGAGTGTGATGGTCTCTCTCGTTTTAGTCCTTCTGATTTTTTCTTTACATGGTATTTGCTAGAAAAGCGAGGATTTCTGTTGTATAAATAATTATTATATTTTTTCCGTACAATTGAAAGCGAGGATTTCTGTTAAATAAATAATTGTTATACCTTTTAAAATAGCTTTACGGGGGTTTGAGGGGCTCTGTTGTTTTATTCCGTGTGATTTTTTCTTTACATGGTGTTCGTTCAAAAAGCGAGGATTTCTGTTAAATAAATAATTATTATATTTTTTCAGTTCAATTGAAAGCGAGGATTTCTGTTAAATAAATAATTGTTATACCATTTAAAATAGCTTTACGGGGGTTGAGGGACTCTGTTGTTTTATTCAGTGTGATTTTTCCTTTACATGATGTTCGTTAAAAAAGCGAGGATTTCTGTTAAATAAATAATTCTTATATTTTTTCAGTTCAATTGAAAGCGAGGATTTCTGTTAAATAAATAATTGTTATACCTTTTAAAATAGCTTTACGGGGTGTGAGGGGCTCTGTTGTTTTATTCCGTGTGATTTTTTCTTTACATGGTGTTTGTTCAAAAAGCGAGGATTTCTGTTAAATAAATAATTCTTATATTTTTTCCGCTCAATTGAAAGCGAGGATTTCTGTTAAAAAAATAATTGTTATACCTTTTAAAATAGCTTTACGGGGTTTGAAGGACTCTGTTGTTTTATTCCGTGTTATTTTTTCTTTACATGGTGTTCGTTCAAAAAACGAGGATTTCTGTTAAATAAATAATTGTTATACCTTTTAAAATAGCTTTACAGGGTTTGAGGTACTCGGTTGTTTTATTCCATGTGATTTTTTCTTTACATGGTGTTCATTCAAAAAGCGAGGATTTCTGTTAAATAAACAATTGTTATACCGTTTAAAATAGCTTTACGGGGTTTGAGGGACTCTGTTGTTTTATTCCTTTTTATTTTTCTTTACATTGTCTTTGTTCAAAAAGCGAGGATTTCTGTTAAATAAATAATTCTTATACCTTTTAAAATAGCTTTACGGGGTTTGAGGGACTCTGTTTTTTTATTCCGTGTGATTTTTTCTTTACATGGTGTTCGTTCAAAAAGCGAGGATTTCTGTTAAATAAATAATTGTTATACCTTTTAAAATAGCTTTACGGGGTTTGAGGGACTCTGTTGTTTTATTCCGTGTGATTTTTTCTTTACAATGTGTTCGTTCAAAAAAGCGAGGATTTCTGTTAAATAAATAATTCTTATATTTTTTCCGTTCAATTGAAAGCGAGCATTTCTGTAAAATAAATAATTCTTATACCTTTTAAAATAGCTTTACGGGATTTGAGGGACTCTGTTTTTTTATTACGTGCTATTTTCTTATTTATATTTTGTTCATTAAAAAAGCCATGATTTCTGTTAAATAAATAATTGGTACACCTTTTAAAATAGCTTTACGGGTGTTTGAGAGGCTCCATGTAAACATTCATCTGGATTTTATTTCTTCTGTTCAATTATTTTCAGTGTAAGCCAATATAATTACAACATTATTTTATTCTAACTTAACTTGTAGGAATAGAGATTCGGTTACTATTGAGCCTTACATGCCTGAAATCATGAATTAGAATATTTAATTAGCTGTTTGGGTTTTCAGACATAGTTTTTTTAGATGTTCATGGGTGTTAGGTTCCTGGAGGGTTTTATGACTCCTCCCTCCAATGAATTCAGATGGTTTTAGAACTCATACCCCTAGCCATAACTCCATTCAACCTTGAGCGAAGATATAAAAGTTTGATAAAGTATTTTTCTACTTAACAACTACATTAATAACTTCCAAGATGATTGGACTGTATGACACAGAATTTATCAGTTACCGAGAGATCAATGACTCCTCCCCGCAATGACTTCCAGGGGTTTTATGACTCCTCCCCACAATGAATTCAGATGATTTTATGACTCATCCCCCAAGCCATAACTCCATTCAACCTTGAGCGAAGATATAAAAGTTTGATGAAGTATTTTTCTACTTAACAACTACATTAATAACTTCCAAGATGATAGGACTGTATGACACAGAATTTATCAGTTTGAAAAAAATCATCTTGTGGTGTTATTTGAATGTGCATTTTTATTATTGTCTATGGAACTCGAAGAAATTGACTGTTATCATTGGATAGTGAACTATAACATGTTTGAGTATGATAAAAGCTTGTGGAGTACTACATTACGTCATATAAACAGACTGGGATTTTACGATAGAGTAATTACACCACTTAATAATGCTGGTCGGGAACTGAGAAATGTTCAGGAGGAAGTCAGTGAAATTTGCAGCTTTTTAGGGGTAGAAGCGCTCTACGTAAAGGGCAATGTACCTACAGATAAAGTTTTAATTCAAAAGTGTGACCCTAGGATTCCACTTTTCAATCTAGAAGAGTTTAAGTGTCCTAAATTTGAAGGGGGTTATCACCTTCCTGAAGACGAGGTTAGGTTCTTCGCGTAGTGGATACCTAAGAACATACCTGATCGTGATAAATCCATAAGACATGTTAAAAACTATTCTATATCATGGTACCATCGTTTGTGGATGTTTAAGAGTGAACTCTAAGTACTATTTTTTTATGTAAACATTTGTTGTTGTTTTTTCTCAAAAAAAAAAATCTGTTAATACATTTAAGCAATAAATATCTTTAAGCTTAACCCGTCTTTATTCTTTAGAATAGTTCTACTGTAAGCAAGTAACAAACTCTTCCCTGAAGTCACCTCTTGGATACACAATGCAGAAACTTCATTTAAGAAACTATGAAAAAATTGTAAGTAAGTAAGTAACAAATTTTTTCTTGAAGTCACCTCTTGGATACACATTACAGAAATTTTCATTAAAGAAGTTATGAAAAAATTGTAAGTAAGTAGCAAATTCTTTCTTGAATTCACCTGCTGGATAAACAAAGACATTTCGTTCAAGAAACTATGACAAAATTCTAAGTAAGTAACAAACTCTTTATTGTTTACATGACTTAGATACACGATGTTGAAATTTAATTCAAGAACTTATGAAAAAATTCTCAGTAAGTAACAATTTCTTTCTTGAAGTCATCTCTTGGATACACAATACAGAAATTTCATTCAAGAAATTATGAAAATATTTGTAAGTAAGTAACAAACTCTTTATTGATTTCACCTCTTGGATATACAGTACAGATACTTCATTCAAGAAATTATGAAAAAATCGCAAGCAAGTAACTATTTTTTTTTTCTTTATCACAAACAAATTTCACTTAGCTACATGATGAAGAAATTTAAATCAAGAAATTATTAAAAAATTATCTGAAAGTAACAATTTCTTTCTTGAAGTCAACTCTTGGATACACAATACGGAAATTTCATTCAAGAAATTATGAAAAAATTGTAACTAAGTAGCAAATTCTTTCTTGAATTCACATGTTGGATTAACAAAAATACATTTCGTTCAAGAAATTATGACAAAATTCTAAGTAAGTAACAAACTCTTTATTGTTTTCACGAGTTAGATATACGATGTAGAAATTAAATTTAAGAAATTATTTCATTCAAGAAATTATGAAAAAATTGTAACTAAGTAGCAAATTCTTTCTTGAATTCACCTGTTGGATTAACAAAAATACATTTCGTTCAAGAAATTATGACAAAATTCTAAGTAAGTAACAAACTCTATTATTTTCACGAGTTAGATATACAATGTAGAAATTAAATTCAAGAAATTATGAAAAAAATTCTCAGTAAGTAACAATTTCTTTATTGAAGTCAACTCTTGGATACACAATACGGAAATTTCATTCAAGAAATTATGAAAATATTTGTAAGTAAGTAACAAACTCTTTATTGATTTCACCTCTTGGATATACAGTACAGATACTTTACTCGAAAAATTATGAAAAAATCGCAAGTAAGTAACTTTTTTTTTCTTTTTATCACAAAGAATTTTCACTTAGCTACACGATGTAGAAATTTAATTCAAGAAATTATGAAAAAATTCTCAGTAAGTAACAATTTCTTTCTTGAAGTCAACTCTTGGATACACAATACGGAAATTTCATTCAAGAAATTATGAAAAAATTGTAACTAAGTAGCAAATTCTTTCTTGAATTCACCTGTTGGATAAACAAAAAGACATTTCGTTCAAGAAATTATGACAAAATTCTAAGTAAGTAACAAACTCTTTATTGTTTTCAAGAATTAGATATACGATGTAGAAATTAAATTCAAGAAATTATGAAAAAATTCTCTGTCTAAGTAGCAAATTCGTTCTTGAATTCACCTGTTGGATAAACAAAAAGACATTTCGTTCAAGTAATTATGACAAAATTCTAAGTAAGTAACAAACTCTTTATTGTTTTCACGAGTTAGATATACGATGCAGAAATTAAATTCAAGAAATTATGAAAAAATTCTCAGTAAGTAACAATTTATTTCTTGAAGTCAACTCTTGGATACACAGTACTGAAATATCATTCAAGTAATTATGAAAATATTTGCAAGTAAGTAGCAAACTCTTTATTGATTTCAACTCTTGGATACACAATTTAGATACTTCATTCAAGAAATTATGAAAAAGTCGCAAGTAAGAAACTTTTTTTTCTCTTTATCACAAACAATTTTCACTTAGCTACACGATGTAGAAATTTAATTCAAGAAACTATGAAAATATTCTCAGTAAGTAACAATTTCTTTCTTGAAGTCAACTCTTGGATACACAATACGGAAATTTCATTCAAGAAATTATAAAAATATTTGTAAGTAAGTAACAAGCTCTTTATTGATTTCACCTCTTGAATATACAGTACAGATACTTCATTCAAGAAACGCGATTAAACACGTTTTGAAACTACATACTATTTGCATGCCTTTCCTTTGCACCTTTCCAAACGAACGGGGATTCCCTACTGGTTCCTCCACATTGCAAAAAGTGAGCAGTACGAAAACTCCACGTTTTCAGCCAGACAGGTTTTTTCGACAACACTCATTTTTAGGGGCCAATCAGAGACAGCGGAGTTTGCTCATTATACAATAACTTGATTGTTGATTGGTTACACACCACGACAGCGCATACATAGTGAGAGAGACATGCAAAGTCGACATAGCTTTATTTCATTTTTTTAAGGTTAATTTAGACGAGGTTACGTGCGCGCACGTAATCATACGGGATTACGTATAACCAAAAAAATATGATGTTGCCCTTCATTTTTTTGTTAACTTAAAAAGGGCATTAGAACTTTTAATTTCCGTTCCAATGAGGAAAAAAAAAAAAATGCATCCGTGATCTTTCTTCTGGCAAAAAATACAAAATTCCACATATTTGTAGATAGGTGCTTGAAACCTCTACAGTAGGGTTCTCTTATACAATGATTATGATGGTGTGATTTTCATTAAGGTTCTATAACTTTTAGGGGGTCTTCCCCCCCCTTTTCAAAAATCAGCCAAATTTTCTCAGGCGCGTAACTTTTGATGGGTAAGAATAAATTTGATAAAACTTATATATATATTTGAAATCAGAATAAAAATCTGATTCTTTTGATGTATCTATTGATATCATTATTCCGTTTTTTAGAGTTTCGGTTACCATTGAGCCGGGTCGCTCCTTACTTACAGTTCGTTACCACGAACTGTTTGATTAGGGTATGTTTGATCAGGGTGTCGCTTCTTGTACACCAGGCACACATGTCAGTTGACCTGACATGACATAAAATACATTTATGTCAGGTCAGTTGACCTGACATAAAATGACCTGACATTACAACTGACATAAAATATTTGTTGAACAACATTAATTACATAGTGAAACAATTGAAACTGTGCAATTACTTGAGCAGAATTACAAGACATAAGAGTAGTAAGCACATATGGAATTTGCTCGGAGGTATAGCAATTTCAATGCTATTTGCTCGGAGGTATAGCAATTTCTATATTATTCAATAAAAGCTTGACACCTTTTCAAAGAAATTCAGAGCTCCCTCACATTCCAGGCCAACCAGATATGTTTCTAGGCCAACCAGACATGGTCTTATACTTTTGAGGACTTGTCTTTCACTTTGATGAAGGACAAGTTGATTCTGACGCAATTTACCGGATTTCTAGTTCATGGTATACATATCTTTGTGACATTTTTGCAAAAAGGGATAATGAGATTCACAAATTGGATAAGCGAGGATAGTACGAATCGCTTGTGAAAAATCCTAGATGAATTAGTTTAAAATAAAGTTTTAACGGATAAGTTTTTCTGACACAATTTACAGACCAGATTTCTAGTTCATATATTTTTTGATAACTTGATAGGTGATTTGAATAAAAGGAATTCAAATATTTTGTCTATGAAATAGAAGCTAACTCAATTTGCGAAAAGGTATTTCCATTTACACAACTCTAATCTGATTGAATTGTCGCCGACAATGAGATTTAATCACTGCTAAGCCTATTGTTATTGCGAAAGGGTTACCCAATTTACTTCTTAGTGTTAAATGACAGATTTCTAAATACGATCATTTTGAAAAGCAGGCAAAAAATTGGATTGTTATTGCAAGAGGGTTACCCAATTTACAGCTTAGTGTTAACTGACAAAGTTCCAAATACGAACATTTTGAAAAGTAAACAAAAAATTGGACATTATAATCAGAATTATTTTATTAATATTTAAAAAGTGGTAAAGAGATATATGATCTGTATAATACACAACTGATGATTGATAAGTATTGCCAATTTAAGATGGGATCTAACGTTCTCTTCGTCCCCCCCATTTCTGAGGGCAGGGAGGAGAGGGGTTAATTTTGGAGGCCCGAAGGAGTTGTTAACTCAGGTAATTTGTTATAAATTTGAAAAATGCCTAACGACGAATCGGGAATGTATTTTTCTGTACATGGTGTTCGTTCAAAAAGCGAGGATTTCTGTTAAATAAATAATTGTTATACCTTTTAAAATAGCTTTATGGGGTTTGAGGGACTCTGTTGTTTTATTCCGTGTGATTTTTTCTTTACATGGTGTTCGTTCAAAAAGCGAGGATTTCTGTTAAATAAATAATTCTTATATTTTTTAAGTTAAATTTAAAGCGAGTATTTATGTTAAATAAATAATTTTTATACATTTTAAAAGAGCTGTACGGGGTTTGAGGGACTCTGTTGCTTTATTCAGTGTGATTTTTTCTTTACATGGTGTTCGTTCAAAAAGCGAGGATTTCTGTTAAATAAATAATTATTATACCTTTTAAAATAGCTTTACGGGGTTTGAGGGACTCTGTCGTTTTATTCCGTGTGATTTTTTCTTTACATGGTATTCGTTCGAAAAGCGAGGATTTCTGTTAAATAAATAATTCTTATATTTTTTCCGTTCAATTGAAAGCGAGGTTTTCTGTTAAATAAATAATTGTTATACCTTTTAAAATAGCTTTACGGGGGTTTGAGGGTCTCTGTTGTTTTATTCCGTGTGATTTTTTCTTTACATGGTGTTCATTCAAAAAGCGAGGATTTCTGTTAAATAAATAATTCTTATATTTTTTCCGTTCAATTGAAAGCGAGGATTTCGTTTAAATAAATAATTGTTATACATTTTAAAATAGCTTTACGGGGTTTGAGGGACTCTGTTGTTTTATTCAGTGTGATTTTTTCTTTACATGGTGTTCGTTCAAAAAGCGAGGATTTCTGTTAAATAAATAATTCTTATCTTTTTTCAGTAATCTACAGTAATCTGCCAAAGTAATCTAGGGGGATGTTATTCACAAAACATGGGGAAATTCATGAAAGCCTTGAGGTTTTAGCAATCTGGTCCCTATGCCTCCTTCTTAAGTGGAGCTGCCAAAGTAATCTAGGGGGAAGCTATTCACAAAACATGGGGAAATTCATGAAAGCCATGAGGTTCTAGCAATCTGGCCCCCTGCCTCCTTCTTAAGTGGAGCTGACAAAGTAATTTAGGGGGAAGTTATTCACAAAACATGGGGAAATTCATAAAAGCCATGAGGTTCTAGCAATCTGGCCCCCCTGCCTCCTTCTTCAGTGGAGCTGCCAAAGTAATCTGGGGGGAAGTTATTCAAAAAACATGGGGAAATTCATGAAAGCCATGAGGTTCTAGCAATCTGGCCCCCTGCGTCCTTCTTCAGTGGAGCTGCCAAAGTAATCTGGGGGGGAAGTTATTCACAAAACATGGGGAAATTCATGAAAGCCATGAGGTTCTAGCAATCTGTCCCCCTGCGTCCTTCTTCAGTGGAGATGCCAAAGTAATCTGGGGGGACGTTATTCATAAAACATGGGGAAATTCATGAAAGCCATGAGGTTCTAGCAATCTGTCCCCCTGCCTCCTTCTTCAGTGGAGCTGCCAAAGTAATCTGGGGTGAGGTTATTCACAAAACATGGAGAAATTCATGAGAGCCATGAGGTTTTGGCAATCTGGCCCCCTGCCTCCTTCTTAAGTGGGGCTGCAAAAGTAATCTGGGGGAAGACTATTCACAAAACATGGGGAAATTCACGAAAACCATGAGGTTTTAGCAATCTGGCCCCCCTGCCTCCTTCTGCAGTGGAGCTGACAAAGTAAGCTAGGGGGAACTTATTCACAAAACATGGGGAAATTCATAAAAGCCATGAGGTTCTAGCAATCTGGCCCCCTGCCTCCTTCTTCAGTGGAGCTGCCAAAGTAATCTGGGGGGGGAAGTTATTCACAAAACATGGGGAAATTCATGAAAGCCATGAGGTTCTAGCAATCTGTCCCCCTGCCTCCTTCTTCAGTGGAGCTGCCAAAGTAATCTGGGGAGAGGTTATTCACAAAACATGGAGAAATTCATGAGAGCCATGAGGTTTTGGCAATCTGGCCCCCTGCCTCCTTCCTAAGTGGGGCTGCAAAAGTAATCTGGGGGAAGACTATTCACAAAACATGGGGAAATTCACGAAACCCATGAGGTTTTAGCAATCTGGCCCCCCTGCCTCCTTCTTAAGTGGAGCTGACAAAGTAATTTAGGGGGAAATTATTCACAAAACATGGGGAAATTCACAAAAGCCATGAGGTTCTAGCAATCTGGCCCCCCTGCCTCCTTCTTAAGTGGAGCTGCCAAAGTAATCTAGGGGGAGGTTATTCAGAAAACATGGAGAAATTCATGAAAGCCATGAGGTTCTAGCAATCTGGCCCCCTGCCTCCTTCTTCAGTGGAGCTGCCAAAGAAATCTGGGAGAAAAGTATTCACAAAACATGGGGAAATTTATGAAAACCATGAGATCTAAGTAAACTGGCCCCGCCCCTCCTTCTTAAGTACGGCAGCCAAAATAATCTGGGGGAAAATTATCCACAAAACATGGGGAAATTCATGAAAACCATGAGGTTTAAGTAAAATGGCCCCGCCCCTCCTTCTTAAGTACGGCAGCCAAAATAATCTGGGGGAAAATTATTCACAAAGCATGAAGGAATTCATGAAAGCCATAAGGTTTCAAAGACCTTGCTCCTCCTCCCTCTATGTTTGCGCGGCTTTAGAGGTTACATATGCAAAAAAGATACAAAAACATAAAGGCTGCCTATTATAGAAAGAGATTATATACAAAAAAAGAACATCTGCTAGTTCTGTCATATATTGACCTCCACATAATTTAATCTTCAATCACAGTAGGTTCCTATCAATAAACAACAACGTGGAATTTATTTTTGTACATTAAATACGGTGTAAAATGCAATTTTATGAGATGTAAAACTAATTTCAAAGAATGAAAAAACAGGACACCTACATCGATAAGTACATAGCCTACTCATTAAACATAGATGGGAAGTCCAATACGACAGCAAAAAATAAATATTATAAAAGATATTTAGTCAAACATGAAACCTTGCTGAAATTGACAGAAAAATACGAGACTAAGTTTTTTTGCTGAATTTCCGCAAAAAAAAATCAAATTGCAGACACATTCAGTTTCAGGAACAAATGTAATGTGTCTCTATTGTAAGGATTGGGTAGATGGGATGGAAATATAGAATATATATAACACGCGTAGCAGATTATTTAATGCATGACTTAGCGGTCTTAAGGGGACAAATTTTAGGGGCACAAAATTTCAAATAAATAATCTAAAGGTTATAATCATTCAATTTATGATAATCTACAACAGTCGGATAAAGTAAAGTTCATTTCTCCCAACACGTTTGACCTCTGCCCACCTGATAATTCAAATCAAGCTAATGAATTGGAAACTGGGAGGTTAAGTTGCTTCCGTAATTCCGTCGAAAAAAATAAGAGCACAAAATAATATGTAATTATTTTGTTTTGTATAAATAGCGCCGTTTTATTATATAACATTAGTTAATTTTCTGATGACGATCACTGTGTATGTGATCGAAATATCCAGAAATTTTTTCATTGTTTAACTGTCTAATAAAAGGATTTGTCCCTATTTGAACTGTTATTCGTTTATCAAAATAAAGTTGGCACTAAGTATAATCAAAATGAATCCGAGATTTTCCTTTTTCCCAAATCGTCACCACCATTCCTTGAAAATTAGAGTAAGTAGACGGAATTTAATTAGTTTTAACGTTGTTAGAATGAATTGTGCAAAACGGAGAAGGGGGCTTCGGAAACGGAACAGTTGCCTATCAAATGTTATTAGCGATTAGTGTCGATGGCCAGTAATGAGCGGTCGTTTAGTAAACTTAAAATAAGATTTATTCTTCATTAGATACACGTACAATATTACATGTTATTATTCCCCCAAAGGCTCATTGGCCTGTACAAAGGGGGAAGGCAAATGAGTTGCTTACTCAGAGATAAAAAACAAAAGAAAATTTAAAATGACCACTTACTCACATACGAAGGAGAAGAAAAGAAAATATAGATAAAATGAAAACTATATAAAAAATAGAATAAATAAACTAAATTAATTAATTAGATTAAATACACTAAAAAAAAAATAAATAAAAATAACTTCTACGAAGCCAAAGAATTTTTATCAATTTTTTTTTAAACAAACCGAATAACTGGCTCCCTTGAGCTGATTCAGGCAACTTATTCCAAACATTATAACACGCCATTAGAGGCTTAAAATCTGACCCTATGCAAGGAGTAAATGGAACTTCAACAGGATTTGTCATATTACGAAGATTATAATTATTTTTATCAGAGGTAAAAGATAGCGGAACACTTCGGGGCCGGGCGAGGTCACCATGAAGCTGAGCAAAAGTAAAACAGTAAACTTAAACTGATATTAGCGTATCAGATTGACTATGGGCCAGGAGCGACTAAATTATTTAGCGATAATAAGGATAGAACGCGAAGAATTAGAAACAATCAATTGTGACAAGATAATTAATAATTTTGCAGAGACTGAAGTAAGAAACGTCAAATTGAAATAATTGGAAAATTTTCTTAATAAATGAACATTTTGTTGAAATTTGTCCTGAAAATTTTGAGAGACAGGGGAAGTGGTGTTTATCAAGATTTTGCCCCGGGTGCAAGAAGGGCCAGATTCGCCACTGTGACTGAGGTTATTTTAAGTTTTAGGTTGTTGAGGTTGAACAGGTTTTTTTGCCTAAATTTAAATATATTTTTTCTCTTTTTTTCTCAAGGATTTTTTGTAATTTCTCTTTTTTTGCAAGTACTTTGGTTTACTTTTTTCGCGCAGTTTACTAGATACTCTTTTGTTTTTGTATGGCTTTATTCAACTTAATAAATTATATATTGGTCTTAATTCTAAAGTACCAACCATCTAGTAGAAAGAAACCCTCATATTTATTTGTCTCCGCTTGTATGTTTAAGTAATATAAATGCTTTTGAGTACATTTCAGAATAGATAGCCTAATCAGATTAGATTTTATGAAATTATTCAATTGTCAACTTTTATTTTGTAATTATTGGTAACCTCTAAGAAAGAATCTCTAAGAAAGTTTATATAGTATTCTTCTTATCCTGGCGTCACCATTTTCTATGCATCCCCCAAAAACCTAATCCCCCGCTAATTTTTTGCTCTAAAAGGCATGACAACTGAACCTCAAGAACTAGCATCTGAACTTCCAAAAAAGTCGGTAAAATATGCAACTTATTTTAAGTTTATTTTTTATTAGTTTATTTTTTTACTATTTTTTTGTAGTCTGATTAACCTAGGCCTCAGGCTGTCAGTTAACTTTTGGACCAAAGAAGAACGATAACTTGAAGTCCATTAGCCTCTGCATTTAGTATCTGAACCTCCAAGAAAGTCGGTAGATCATTCAGTTTGTTTTAGGCCTTAGTTTCATCATTTATTTTTTTTATTTTTTTTTCAGCTGGATCAACCTAGGCCTCGGGTCCTCAACTAATTTTTGGAACCAAAGAAAAACGATAACCTCAAAGTTCCAGGGTCTCTGCATTAGCATCTGAGGTTCCAAGAAAGTCGGTAGAATACTCAACTTATTTTAGGCCTTAGTTTCATCTTTCCTTGCAGAAATTCAATAAAATATTATATTTTCCCAGAGGGAAGGGTGGCAATGGAAACCGCCTACCGACACCTATGAACTCCATTCCTGAACGTAGAAACTGGTCAAAATGTTCTGTTCGAAACGGGTTGTAGAAACTGGTCGAACGTAGAACGGCGGAAACGTTCACTCAACAAAAAAAATTTTTACGTCCGGAGCACTTTTGTGCAGTTGTAAGGCGTTGAAGGATTCGAGGAAGGATATTGTTGGGATCGGGATAAAGGCAAAGGAAATGAAGCTGGATATGGTGAAGAGTAATTGCCAACTGGATATTAAGAATGTGAGGAGGTACGTTCGTAGGATAGTGCACTGTAGGGAGAGTGAAAAGGCAAGTATTCGAAAAAAGGGGGTTGAGTTGTTGTTATATTGTTTTTTCATGTTTTTCTTTTTGTTGCCCTTTTTTGTAACCATGGCCAATGTGCCTCTAGTGTTTAGTATATATCATATACGACGACATAAGGGGGGGGGGGTACAGACCATACCAATAGAAAAAATTTTGCAATAAATATGGAAAAGCAGTTTTAGTTATTCAAATCAGTAATGAGACGCCGAGGACGGACTCCATATTTAGTAAGGGATTAATCTACCTTCTCCTCTGTGGAATTAACGAAATTGAGAAGAAAAAAAAAACACCCTCGGCTAGGTTCAATTTTTGACAGGCAGCACAATACACAATAATGATTGATCACAAAAATCGGAGGCATACTTTGAATATACTTATGGTCACGTTATAACCAATTTGCATAACAAATTTTCGTTTATTTTTCCGACAAAGTCATCTGTTTCTTCTGTGTTTAGTGAGCCCATCGACAAGAATGATTCATTAAAAATATATACTAGATTTATGATGGCAAAGGCGGTTATCAAAATATAATATCTTCGTTTAAATTGATTGTATATCATCGGTAAAAAAAAGGCAAAACAATCAAGGCCATATCCAGGGGGGTGTACCAGATTTGACCCCCACACCCTGAAATTTTTGTCCCAGTCGTAAAAAAAGAAACTAAAATACATAAAAAAAATGGTTGGACTGTTTTGTAGTTTTTCTTTGTGACCCCCACCCTGGGCCGTATACAGGATTTTTTCGGGGGGTGTTTTACACAAGGATTTTTTCGGGGGCAGGGGAGGGGGTAAACACAAAAAAAAACTCAAAGAACACATAACAAATTTGTTTATATCCCTTTTTGTTACGTTTTCACGAATCAGACAAACATTTCGGAAGGGGTTACAACCCCCTAACCACCCCTCTGGATACGGCCTTGCCCCCACCTAAACAAAAATCCTGGATACGGCCTTGATATGAATACCTTCTTTGAAAGGATTTTGAAAAGGATAAATATTTTTCCTATCGAATGGTCATATTTGCAAAGGCCCGTTACAATTTGTAAGCGAAATGGGCAAAGAAAATTATCAAGGTGGTGGGCGATGATCACGTAGCCCAAGATTATTAGAACCTATAACTCTGACAATATTTTATCCATTGAGTACCAACATGACACCATTTATCGTCATAGTGCTTAGTGCTACACGTCATAGTGTCATAGTGCTATGCGTCATAGTGCTTAAAGGCTCACTGAAAACGTTTTGGGTCTCTATATAATGGGAAACTATAAGTATTGAATTTTTTTCTGATCCACAGATGAAGTTTTCAGCGAGGGCGCGGACTTTCCACCCCCTGGTGCATAATTCGGAACGCCAAGTGTGCCGCAGAGCTCTGCTACGCTTGGCACACTCTCCGAAAATATTGGTACACCCCCTAAAACCCCAGGCACGGGGCTGCCACGCGTGGTACAATCCCCAAAAATCTTGGTACACTCCCTATAACCCCTGGCACAATTCCGCCACGCTTGGCGAAATCCCCGAAAAGCTTGGTGCTCCCTAAAATCCTGTGCACAGCTCCGCCATGCTTGACAAAACCTCGAAAAGCTTGGTACATTCCCTAAATCCCTTGGCACAGCTCCGCCACGCTTGGCAGACGCCCGCTGATACACATATTTTCTGAGAAAGAGCGACCCTTCGGCTTTTTATCAATGATTCTCTGGAAAATAAAACGCTTTTTATCTGGTCCCTAGCGACTCATTAGTGTTTACCAAGGTTGTGGAGTCGGTCGTAGGTTATAACCAATTCCGACTCAAGACATTTTCGATAAACAGACTCCAACTCCGACTTCATTCAGCAAAAATTTACTAAAATTCCGCCTCCAACTCCACATCCCTGGTGTTTACTAGAGCACCATGTGCAAAAAACTATAGCCTATGTATGTATGTATGTACACTGGAATTATTATACGGAATTACTGAGGGTAAAAGCATATTACCCCCATTACTGGGGGTCGCAGGGGTACCGGGTTAAACCCCCCCCCCCAAAAAAAAAAAAATAAAGAGTAAAATGAGATTGTAAAAAAGTAGCAAATGCATATAAACAAATTTTGACGAATTTTGTAAGGTTTTTTTGTAACCCCTACTCCCCCCTCGAAAAAAATCCTGGATACATCCTTGGTGACTGTTTCACGTAAATGGGAAGTTGCAATCATAACCTTAATAAAAAAAAGAATTCATATTTTCGGAAATCCCCAGTGACTTCCTTGTGGATACTTTGATTTGGGGGGTCTACATATTAATTAAAACAATATAACAAGATAAAAAGTGAAAAATTTTTAATTCCCCTACGTAAAAAAAACTGTGATTTCTCTATTTTTTCTTCATATTTTTCAAAATCGTTACCTTTTTTTCAAAATTTTTTCAAAATTTACCTGTTTTTTGGTACTTCAACAAAGACCCCCAGAAAAAAAAATTCGGTTCATATGCCAGAAACAACAACGTGTTCCTTTTTTCTTTATTTTTGACTGTCATTCATCACAATACATATCTAGTGATCTATCAATTACGACAGGAATATTCCTACCAACGTTACTTGTGGCACATTCTATCCAACCGAGAAAATTGGGTAATTTGTCTTGAAAACAGCTTCCTACAGTATATCTAGGCTTACTGCCAAACAGGTGTACTGTGGTATTTCTTATTTCCTGAAGGATATTCAAATTAAGTTTTCTAAATAGTAAAAAAATACCCAAGTAATTTAAACATAATTTTTGTTGACCAGACCTGTTTGTTTCAGATTAATATTCCCTAAGAAACATGCAATTTTACAAAAAGTCTAATGGTTCTTTCACACTAAGTACTAGAACTTTTCACACTAGTAGTGGCGTAATTTCGTCAAAATTCTGAGGGGGCGGGGGAATTGGAGCCAATTTTCCCAAATCAAGTAAAATGGCAGTGAAAACTGAAAAAAGAGCCAGATAGTACCATAAAGGCAAAGATACTAATGAAAACTGACCCGTTTCTCTGGATGCTTGAATTATACAGTTTTAGGCTTATCTGAGTTTTGACAAGATTTTTGAGGAAACTAAATTTTAGCCAGGCAGTGGGGCAAACCCCCTATGTTATGCAATCTTATGCAACATTTGGCAATCTTAGAGAGTAAATTTTGTCCGTAACGTAAGTAGTGCGAAACAGATTTGCGCTCAACATAGAATTTACGTTATGCAGGTTTATGTCACGTTATTAAAAAGTCAATGTAAAAGCAACAAAATGAAATTTCAGGCTGAGGAATAAATTAGTAACATTTTCCTGAAAAGCATTTCACACTTGATCAGAGCTTGAATCTCAATCTCTATGCCAAATTTTTAATTTCTGAATTGCTCATGACGATGGTTATGACGGTTTCATGGATTTTTATGTCTGTCTAGCGTAAAAGCGGCATGTTTAAGTGTAGATTGTTACGCTTAAAATAGGAGGATGGTCTGAAAAGTTCTCAGCCTAATGATGAAATGAGATTTTATGTTCTCAAAAAGGTTAATTTTTCAACTAAGTTATCTTTAAGACTAATACCTTTTGTCAAGCGGTGTTGCAGGGCCATTGCAATCTCATATCGTAACTTAATAGCTTAGCATAGAAAAATACGTTCGTAGTGCGAAAGCCGCTTAAAGCTGTAACTTACAACGAAAAAGGCTATTTATATATTTGGATTCATTAGTTTCAGGATTGATTCTATACATTCATCAGGTCAAAACAGTGATATTAAAAAAAAAACTTTTCCTTAGAGATTGTTCTGAACTTGCCTAAAATAGGAACAATTTCATATTTGTACATGTTTTTACAACCTTTTCAGTGTATTCTTTAATCTAAAACGAAGGACAAAGCGAATTTCAAAACTAATTCGGTAAATGAGTCGACCATTCGAATGTTAGCATATTTGTTGTCTTACGTTCAAGGCCTTATCCAGGAGAGGTGCCCAGTTTGAGCCCCCCCCCCTCCAAGTTTTTGTCCAAATCGTATAAAGACAACGAAAATAAATAATATTTTTCCATTTTATAAATTTCTCCTTACCCCCCCCCCCCCCCACGACCAAAAATAAATTCAAGCATTAAGTTTGTATTTCTGCTAGAAAATAACATACCAAAGACTTACACAATGAGCCCAGACATTATAAGTAGGAAATTTGACTGAAAGAGCAGGTAAAGGGAAACAGTTTTGTGTTTAAGATTTCAAGATGTGGACGCATTTTAGCTAAAAATGACACATACTTGGATCCTCAGGCGACACATTCATGGACCAAAAAACTGGCAACGCTGGTTACAACAAAATTTTGGTAGATAATAACTGAATTCTCATTCAATAACTGAATCCCAGTTAATAACTGATTTCTTCCTTGGAAAGTTCAAGTTCAATATGGAAAATTCTGTCTTTGAGAAATTTAGGCTTCTATGTTTAATTTTTCAGTATATGTTAATTTATTTTAGTACATTTAATTAGAGCAGTTCTTAAGCCAAAATTTTCTGTGTGTAACTCGTGGCTTCCAAAGCATAAAAAGATCATATTACGATGACATTTACTAACAGGAAGGGTCAAAAAAGTATTTTAAAAATCTTACTTTTTGCTTATCTAGTATTTTCATGGCATAAAACTTCCGTGAGGATTTATGCTGTACAAGCATTACGCGTCCAAAAGATCCTGTTCCGAGGGTCTTGATTCTGTCGAAATCTTCCAAACCAGCAGTATTCTGAAAAACAATATTTACATATAAAAAGATCATTTAAAAAAAAACTATCTTTACTAAACACAAGATTTCTTCCATTCAAAGGTCTAAGGAATTTTCAGAGCAATTTTTTTGGGGCCAACAATGATGTTGCGCCCAAAGGCTTGTCCGGGCGCGTACCCTGTATTTTTTTTGGGGAAGTGTGAATAATAAAATAATCGACGGTAGGGAGGGGGTAACAATAATACACGCATTTTATTCGATAATTTGAATAAAAAGTGCCAGGAATTCAAGAAAATTCTGAGTTTCAGGGGGGGGGTCCAAGAATCTCCCTGCGCATGTCCCTGGTCTTGATAATCGTAAATTTCTATTTTTAAAATCTTAAATCCTCTTTAAAGAGTTTAAGCCTATATTTCTACGTATTTCCACAGCGAGAAGTTGATGCAGCTGATATGTGGACAAAGCTCTTCGCCTTACAAGTTTCCTGATGAATGTAGTCACAAGGCTAAGAGGGAGACCGAGGACAAATTACTCCCGTTGAGGCATAAAACATGAACGTATTAGAGGGGGGGGGGGCTTTTATCATTCCCATCCCCCTCTGCATTAAGGAAACTAAAATTTGCTTTTTGCGTGTGCTCTATTATTCTCGAAACCATCAAAACAATAGTAATGATGAAAATAACGAGATAAGTAGAAGGCGATAATATTTTTCGATAAATATCGGAGAATTATGCGATAAATATAAGACAATGCGGGAAAATTCGCCAAAATTTAGACAATTTAGGCAACGGGATCGTAATTTAGGCAATAGGGGAGGGTGGGGGGTCTGGCAAATGCCCCTCCCAGGACTCGGTTTGCCCCCCCCCACCTGAATTTACCCCCCCCCCCCCAGCTGAAATTTAATTTCTTCTAAAATCGTGTCAAAACTAACAAAAGCCTGCAATAATTCAATAATCAACAGAAACAGATCAGTTTTCTTTAGTATTTATTTACTTTTACAGTGCCAAAAAGTATCTTTATAGTATTAGTACTATATAGTACCTTAATGGTACCAAATGGCTCAGCTTTCAGTTTTTAATGTCATTTTCACTTGATTTGGTAAAATTTGGCTCCAACTCTGCCCCCCCCCCCCAGGATTTTGATGAAATTACGCCACTGTTCAGTCCTGGAGTTCTTAGAATTTTCTATATATGGAGGATTATTTCCCTTTTTTTTTTCTTAAAACACTTTATTTTTACAATATATTTAAAAACGATAATTTTAATTTATAGCATTGTTCTTTAAACTATTAAAACGGTTATTTCTAATTTTAGACGATAAAAATTGGCCTCAATTGATGGTCTTCCGCTTCTCGCGAGTAGCTGCAGACTTCACGAGCAGATTTAATTACAAGGTTTGACCTTGTGGACACAACTTAGAATCAACTCTTCAAGAGGAAGTGGATTAAAGATCATTTAACATGTTTACATTACTAGTGACAAAAAAACTTCAAAACAAAAACGCCACTATTATTCTGAATATAAAATAATTTAATATTAATTATATACGTTTCAGGGAAGAGAAGTGGATTTGCGGTTATTTATTATTTATCAATTTTTGTGTGCGCGCATGATACAGCAAGCAAAAAAGAAGGGGAAAATCTGAACCCCAAGTAGTTACTTTTAGGGGGGAGCAAAACCTCGGAAAAAATAAAAGATGGGCAAACTATACTGAAAATATAAAGACATACAGTAAACAATAAATTCAAATCTCAAGATTTCGGGACAAAAAGCCTCCCATTTACGTTACTGGAAATGTAGTTTAGTGCTGACAACTGAAATGTAGTTTAGTGCTGGGCACAGTCTAGCTAACAACTGGACTGTGAGCATGAGAGGTACTGCAATTCATATTTGAACGAAAATAGAGGTACGGTAAGAGCACGAGAGATATGGCAATTTATATGTGAACGGCAGTAGAGGTACGGTATGAGCACGAGAGATATGGCAATTTATATGGGAACGGCAGTAGAGGTACGGTATGAGCATGAGAGATATGACAATTTATATGCGAACGGTAGTAGAGGTACGGTATGAGCACGAGAGGTAGGCAATTTAAAGCAGTACAGCAGTAGAGGTATGGCGAGAACTCGAGAGATAAAGCAATTTAATTTCTAATGCTTTTGAAACCGTCAAATAGAGTGATTCTCACAGTAGCACATTGCGTAAGTGTTACATATGTGTTTGCGGAATATACCAATACTTCCCAGGGATGTTGAGGTGCTAAAAGAAAACAGTAATCTATCGACCATATCAGGGTTCAAGATGAAGAAATTGCACATCAAACTAGAGGTGTTTTTAGAGGGGACAGACAGGGGAAACTCGTCTTGGGCTCAGAAATTTTAGGGGCACAAAATTTCAAGTAAATAATAAGTTTTCTTTTTGTTAAAATAAAGTAGAGGACACAGTTAATAAATGAATATAAGTAAAAAATTATTAATTAATTAATGAAATAAAAATAAACTAAAAATAAATAATGATTATTGAATAATTATATAATAATAATAATAATTAAACAATTAAAATAACAAATTAAAAATAATTTAAAATGAATCATTAATAAATTGAAAACAATTGTTAATAAATGAAAAAAAATTTGTTAGAACTAGGCCTGAAAATTTTGTGGGAGACAGGGGGGGGGGTACTAATCAAGATTTTGCCCTGGTCGCAAGAGATACCACTGCATCAAACGAAGATACTGCGAAGAGACCAGAGCCTGAGAATGGAAGCACCTATAGATCACATATTGCTTGTCTTGTTTCTGTTTTTTGTTGTTTTTTTTTTTTAGAAATGGATGTCTATAGACTAATACCTAGCTCAGTGCATACCACAGTGGGTTTATGCTGGGCCAGGTGGTACATTGTCAGCCGGTGAGTATTTTTTCATTAAAGTAGACATTAATTCTAAAATCTGGAATTCTAGAAGAAAGCTGATCCATCTAAATTTTATTACGGACCAAGAGACCCTCCTAGAATGAGGAATTTCCCCTCTGCTTGTGAAATAAAGCCATTTTTACTAAACCAATACAGTTCTGAACCGTCAGATGGCTTCCAATGGATGGTTCAGATCGCTCAGCCGTTCAGATGGCTAAAGGTAGACAAACTTTGTAGTTCTTATCCTTATTCATGCCTAAACGCCCGTGCTTCAGACTGTGCTTCTACATCTACGTTTACATCTACAGCCGTGGCTGCACATCTATATCTACATGTTCGTGCTTCAGACCGTGCTTCTAGATCTACATTTACGTCTACAGCCGTGGCTGCACATCTACATCTACATGTTCGTGCTTCAGACTGTGCTTCTAGATCTACATTTACATCTACAGTCGTGGCTGCACATCTATATCTACATGCTCGTGTGCTTCAGACCGTGCTTCTAGATCTACATTTACATCTATAGCCGTGGCTGCACATCTACATCTACATGTTCGTGCTTCAGACTGTGCTTCTAGATCTACATTTACATCTACAGCCGTGGCTGCACATCTATATCTACATGCTCGTGTGCTTCAGAGTGTGCTTCTAGATCTATATTTACATCTACAGTCGTGGCTGCACATCTATATCTACATGCTCTTGTGCTTCAGATTGTGCTTCTAGATCTATATTTACATCTACAGCCGTGGCTGCACATCTATATCTACATACTCGTGTGCTTCAGATTGTGCTTCTAGATCTATATTTACATCTACAGCCGTGGCTGCACATCTATATCTACATACTCGTGTGCTTCAAATTGTGCTTCTAGATCTACATTTACATGTAGATCTTATTCCCCCAAAGGCCAAATGAGCCTTTGGGGGAATAATAGCATGTAATATTGTATGTGTATTTATAATGAAGAATAAAACTTATCTTATCTTATCTTACATCTATAGCCATGGCTACCCATCTATATCTACATATTCGTGCTTCAGGCTGTGCTTCCAGATACAAATCCACTACTACACGCGTGGCTCGCTCCATTTCTACATCTACTCGTGCTTCGGGCTTTTATTGTTTTAAAAAATAAAGTTGTGTGACAGATTTAAACTTTGGCGTAAAGAGCGAGGTATTGAGGAGGGGACAGCCCCTTTCATATACGGAATAATTTCTGTTCGTTTTAAGTTTTAATGTCGCGTTTACTTTCAGTTAAAAAAAACTTGTTTTTCTTTATTTGATTTCTGAAGGTTTTAGAATTAATGCAGCTTTGATTTTGGCTCACCGTACATAAATAATACAAACGAAATTTGCATATTAATTTTACGTTTTTGGCTAAATGGCTTTCTCGAAATTTTGTTCTGACGTAACTTACGAATTAACTTACGTAACGAACTTCTATATTCGTATATTTTATTACGTATATTAGGGGGTTCGCCCCCTAGTCGATACCTTGCTCTTTACTCTAAAGTTCGAATTTTGTTGGAATCACAAACCCCTGAATCACAAAGGCCGGTTAATTCGAATAGATAGCTCTTTTGAAAGTACTAAACAAAAACTAGCGAAAAGGGCGAGTTATTGACTAGGGGGCGAACCCCCTCATATACGTAATAATTTCTGTTTGTTTTAATTTTTAATGTTGCTCCTTACTTTCAGTTGAAAAAACTAGTCTTTTACGAGTATTTATTTTCTGATCGTTTTTTAAATAATGCTGGGAAATCCGGCGCCCCCTTCATAGAAATGCCCCTTCCCCCAAGAAAACATCCTCCATGGAAAGATCCTCCCCCGTAAGCCCCTCCTCCAACACCCCTCCCCATCAGAAAAAAAATCCCTCCTGAAACGTCTTTATACTTCCCATTAACCAATACTATATGTAAACAATGGGCAAAGTTCATAACTTCCAGCCCTTCCCCCGGGAACTATGGGGGATTAAGTCATCCTCAAAGACATATTTATTAGATTTTCGACTATTCTGAACAAAATGACTATCTCAAAAATTTTGATCGGGTGACTTTGGGGAAAAATGAGCATGAGAAGGGGCCAAGTTGCCTTCCAATTTTTTTTGTCACTTAAAAAGGACACTAGAACTTTTAATTTCTGTTGGAATGACCCCTTTCACGATGTTATAGGATAAGTTAAACGTTGCGATCACCCCTGGGAAAATAAAAAAAAAAAAAAATAAATAAACACGCATTCGTAATCTTTCTTCTGACAAAAAATACAAAATTCAACATTTTGCAGATATAAGATTGAAACTTCCGCCGCAGGGTTTTCTGATACGTTGAATCCAATGGTGTGATTTTCATTAAAGTTCTATGACTTCTTGGGGGTGTTTCCCCCTTTTTTCGAAAATAAGGCAAATTTTCTCAGGCGCGTAATTTTTGATGGGTAAAACTAAACTTAATGAAACTTATATTGAAATCATCATAAATATTTGATTCTATTGATGTATTTATGGGTATCAAAATTCCGGTTTTTAGAGTTTCGGTTACTATTGAGCCGGGTGGCTCCTTACTTACAGTTCGTTACTACGAACTGTTTGATCGACGATATAACTGATGCACTCATAAATCCGATCTACCAAACAATTTGTACTGAAAGCTTTGACCAACACTTTAGAGACAGGACATAATCACCTTTTCGCTCGTCAAAGCTTTTTTCTTCTTGTTCTTCCTTGTCATACAAGTAAAGGAGTATCTAATTTCTCCTTTCCTTGAGAACCCGCACGGCTACTGAACCATGAGCAGATAACAGCAGAAGTCAAGCACTACTTGTACTCAGTGGCGGTTCTGGCCTCTCTTGCGCCCGGGGCAGAATCTTGATTAGCGACCCCCCCCCCTGTCTCCCAAAAAATTTTCAGGTCAAATTTAACAAATTTTCCATTTATTAGCAAAATTATTTTCAATTTACTAATTAATTAATAATTTGTTTAAATTATTTTTTTGTTTATTACTTAAATTATTTAATTATTTTAATTGATTTATGATTATTTAATTATTTTTCGATTTATTTTTACACTATTAACTGATTAATCATTTATTGATTATTTTCATTTATTAACTACACCCTCTACTTTAGTTTATAACCGTTAGGTTATTTATATAAAATATAATTTTTCTTCCTTGTCATACAGGTTTCAAATGGAAAACATCTTATTTCCCCTTTTTTAGAAGACTTACGGCTATTGAACCATGAGCAGGTTGCAGTTGATGTGATGTACTACTTAGAAAAAGTTTTTCTTGCATAATTGTTTTAACAGCATGTTTCCAAGTTTGCAATTAAATCTTTTGCGAAGGACTTGCTCAAGTAAATAATTAAATATTTCCAAGACAAAATTACATGATTCTGCAGTTTTCTAATGGCTCTTTGGAATCTCGTTATGTTCCGGAAATCTAAACGAAATTGCGTCATTTGGAAGCCACTTCAAACTAGAAATTTCCTTCAACCTTTAAAAGACTTAAGGCGACCTTAAATTGAATTAAACTTAATAATAGGAGAACCGAAATTAAATTGGAAGTTCCAGCGCACTGTTATAAACAAACACCGTTTAGTTTTGGGCGAGCGTGAGTAAATTTGTTTCCCACGGCTAATCGACTGGTCCCGTGATTTTTCTCCCAGTGATGTAATCGATTTTTTTTTTTCGGGAATGAACAGAACTATGTGGTCTTCATACACCCTCTTATAATCTTCAGCTCTGAAAACAATCCTGTAAAGTTATGCAACGGTTACCTGAAGCCTGAAGCCAAGCGAATATTTCTCAACGTAAAATCAGTAGTTTTAGTAAAATAACGATTATATACTGAAGCCTGAAGCCAAGCGAATATTCCTCAAAGTACAATCAGTAGTTTTAGTGAACTAACGATTTTATACTGAAGCCTAAAGCCAAGCGAATATTTCTCAATGTACAATCAGTAGTTTTAGTGAACTAACGATATTATACTGAAGCCTGAAGCCAAGCGAATATTTCTCAATGTACAATCAGTAGTTTTAGTGAACTAACGATATTATACTGAAGCCTGAAGCCAAGAGAATATTTCTCAATGTACAATCAGTAGTTTTAGTGAACTAATGATTTTATACTGAAGCCTAAAGCCAAGCGAATATTTCTCAATGTACAATCAATAGTTTTAGTGAACTAACGATTTTATACTGAAGCCTGAAGCCAAGAGAATATTTCTCATTGTAAAATCAGTAGTTTTAGTAAAATAACGATTATATACTGAAGCCTGAAGCCAAGCGAATATTTCTCAAAGTACAATCAGTAGTTTTAGTGAACTAACGATTTTATACTGAAGCCTGAAGCCAAGCGAATATTTCTCAATGTACAATCAATAGTTTTAGTGAACTAACGATTTTATACTGAAGCCTGAAGCCAAGAGAATATTTCTCAATGTACAATCAGTAGTTTTAGTGAACTAACGATTTTATACTGAAGCCAAGCGAATATTTCTCAATGTACAATCAGTAGTTTTAGTGAACTAACGATTTTATACTGAAGCCAAGCGAATATTTCTCAATGTAAAATCAGTAGTTTTAGTAAAATAACGATTATATACTGAAGCCTGAAGCCGAGCGAATATTTCTCAAAGTACAATCAGTAGTTTTAGTGAACTAACGATTTTATTCTGAAGCCTAAAGCCAAGCGAATATTTCTCAATGTACAACCAATAGTTTTAGTGAACTAACGATTTTATACTGAATCCTGAAGCAAAGAGAATATTTCTCAATGTAAAATCAGTAGTTTTAGTGAACTAACGATTTTATACTGAAGCCTGAAGCCAAGCGAATATTTCTCAGTGTACAATCAGTAGTTTTAGTGAACTAACGATTTTATACTGAAGCCTGAAGCCAAGAGAATATTTCTCAATGTACAATCAGTAGTTTTAGTGAACTAACGATTTTATACTGAAGCCTGAAGCCAAGCGAATATTTCTCAATGTACAATCAGTAGTTTTAGTGAACTAACGGTTTTATACTTAAGCCTGAAGCCAAGCGAATATTGCTCAATGTGCAATCAGTAGTTTTAGTGAACTAAGGATTTTATATTGAAGCCTGAAGCCAAGCGAATATTTCTCAATGTACAATCAGTAGTTTTAGTGAACTAACGATTTTATACTGAAGCCTGAAGCCAAGAGAATATTCCTCAATGTACAATCAGTAGTTTTAGTGAACTAACGATTTTATACTGAAGCCTGAAGCCAAGAGACTATTTCTCAATGTACAATCAGTAGTTTTAGGGAACTAACGATTTTATACTGAAGCCAAGCGAATATTTCTCAATGCACAAACAGTAGTTTTAGTGAACTAACGATTTTATATTGAAGCCTGAAGCCAAGCGAATATTTCTCAATGTACAATCAGTAGTTTTAGTGAACTAACGATTTTATACTGAAGCCTGAAGCCAAGCGAATATTTCTCAATGTACAATCAGTAGTTTTAGTGAACTAAATATTTTATACTGAAGCCAAGCGAATATTTCTCAATGTAAAATCAGTAGTTTTAGTAAAATAACGATTATATACGGAAGCCTGAAGCCAAGCGAATATTTCTCAAAGTACAATCAGTAGTTTTAGTGAACTAACGATTTTATACTGAAGCCTGAAGCCAAACGAATATTTCTCAATGTACAATCAGTAGTTTTAGTGAACTAACGATTTTATACTGAAGCCAATCGAATATTTCTCAATGTACAATCAATAGTTTTAGTGAACTAACGATTTTATACTGAAGCCTGAAGTCAAGAGAATATCTTTCAATGTTAAATCAGTAGTTTTAGTGAACTAACGATTTTATACTGAAGCCAAGCGAATACTTCTCAATGTAAAATCAGCAGTTTTAGTAAAATAAGGATTATATACTAAAGCCTGAAGCCAAGCGAATATTTCTCAATGTTAAATCACTAGTTTTAGTGAACTAACGATTTTATACTGAAGCCTGAAGCCAAGAGAATATTTCTCAATGTACAATCAGTAGTTTTAGTGAACTAACGATTTTATACTGAAGCCTGAAGCCAAGCGAATATTTCTCAATGTACAATCAGCAGTTTTAGTGAACTAACGATTTTATACTGAACCCTGAAGCCAAAAGAATATTTCTCAATGTACAATCAGTAGTTTTAGTGAACTAACGATTTTATACTGTGAAGCCAAGAGAATATTTCTCAATGTACAATCAGTAGTTTTAGTGAACTAATGATTTTATACTGAAGCCTGAAGCCAAGCGAATATTTCTCAATGTAAAATCAGTAGTTTTACTAAAATAACGATTATATACTGAAGCCTGAAGCCAAGCGAATATTTCTCAAAGTACCATCAGTAGTTTTAGTGAACTAACGATTTTATACTGAAGCCTAAAGCCAAGCGAATATTTCTCAATGTACAATCAGTAGTTTTAGTGAACTAACGAATTTATACTGAAGCCTGAAGCCAAGCGAATATTGCTCAATGTACAATCAGTAGTTTTAGTGAACTAACGATTTTATACTGAAGCCAAGCGAATATTTCTCAATGTAAAATCAGTAGTTTTACTAAAATAACGATTATATACTGAAGCCTGAAGCCAAGCGAATATTTCTCAAAGTACCATCAGTAGTTCTGGTGAACTAACGATTTTATACTTTGAAGCCAAGAGAATATTTCTCAATGTACAATCAGTAGTTTTAGTGAACTAACGATTTTATACTGAAGCCTGAAGCCAAGCGAATATTTCTCAATGTAAAATCAGTAGTTTTACTAAAATAACGATTATATACTGAAGCCTGAAGCCAAGCGAATATTTCTCAAAGTACCATCAGTAGTTTTAGTGAACTAACGATTTTATACTGAAGCCTAAAGCCAAGCGAATATTTCTCAATGTACAATCAGTAGTTTTAGTGAACTAACGAATTTATACTGAAGCCTGAAGCCAAGCGAATATTGCTCAATGTACAATCAGTAGTTTTAGTGAACTAACCATTTTATACTGAAGCCTGAAGCCAAGCGAATATTTCTCAATGTACAATCAGTAGTTTTAGTAAAGCAAATATTTCTCAATTTACAATCAGTAGTTTTAGTGAACTAACGATTTTATACTGAAGCCTAAAGCCAAGCGAATATTTCTCAATGTACAATCAGTAGTTTTAGTGAACTAACGATTTTATACTGAAGCCTGAAGCCAAGCGAATATTTCTCAATGTACAATCAGTTGTTTTAGTGAACTAACGATTTTATTCTGAAGCCAAGCGAATATTTCTCAATGTAAAATCAGTAGTTTTACGAAAATAACGATTATATACTGAAGCCTGAAGCCAAGAGAATATTTCTCAAAGTACAATCAGTAGTTTTAGTGAACTAACGATTTTATACTGAAGCCTGAAGCCAAGCGAATATTTCTCAATGTACAATCAGTTGTTTTGGTGAACTAACGATTTTATTCTGAAGCCAAGCGAATATTTCTCAATGTAAAATCAGTAGTTTTACGAAAATAACGATTATATACTGAAGCCTGAAGCCAAGCGAATATTTCTCAAAGTACAATCAGTAGTTTTAGTGAACTAACGATTTTATACTGAAGCCTAAAGCCAAGCGATTATTTCTCAATGTACAATCAGTAGTTTTAGTGAACTAACGATTTTATACTAAAGCCTGAAGCCAAGCGAATATTTCTCAATGTATGGCTTCAATGGTGGCTTCAAGAAGTATGGACGAAGATGGGAAAAGTCCTTGCTCGATTTGATTGAGCCACTCGCGAACGAACGAGACTCTTGGCTTACTACAATGACGAAGTTACTGGACGCCAGGAGAGTGGAGATGCTTGAGCCCTGCTCCAAGTACAAGTTTCCCAACCAACTTTTAAAACACGAAAAAAAATGTTTCCTATGAAGCACTCATTTGCCCTCGTATTTTCTCTCAAGGGGATTTTAATGAATAAGAAGTACTCAAAAGATGGGTAGATGCTCATCTACCTATATAACTGCCTTTGTCGGTAACTCCCAGCCAATCACAAATCTTCAGCTCTGAAAACAATCCTGTGAAGTTATGCAACGGTTACCTGAAGCCTGAAGCCAAGCGATTATTTATCAATGTACAATCAGTAGTTTTATTGAACTAACGATTTTATACTTAATTTTGGTGAGTCTAAACGGTTTTTCCTCACGGTTGGAGAATCGAGCTAACGTTTTAAGTAAGTTTTTTGAGGGAGGAATGTATTTTATCTGGTTGTCACAGGTGAGCATAAGCTACGGTTTTTAGGCATGGCGTCTGACAAGCTCAGCTGTAAGTTCGATACTATATTTTATGTTACTATGCTATTTTAAAAAAAAAGGTCATATTATGAGTGTGGCTTACTTTTACTTTAGGCTACTTTACAAACGCAAAACCAAATGTTAGCACATAAAGTAAGCCTTGGCTAAACTCGTATTGAAAAAAAAAAAATTGCAAGGAAAAGAAGAAAAATTGAGCCAAACCAGATACACGCATAATTATATAAACAATATGGTTGGATTAAAAAACTTCGTGAACGGGAATCGTGTTTATCAAATAAATTGCTAAATTTTGGATTACAAATACAGTTTTGATAGTGGAATTTTTTTTGTCCTTCAAATCTAAAATTCAGCATGAGAATCAAGGCTGTCAATTAAATATGTCTTAATTGAAAACCAGGGGTTCCCAGCCGATCTCCATACAGTGAACAATAATTGAACTTTATAACATGATCTTGTATCACTTTAGAATAGGCTGCGAAATGTTCGATGAAATACTGATTTAAATACGTACATTATTAGTTACGCTCTGCTTTCTACCCTGCCTAATTAATATAAATCTGGTGCCACAGGGGTGCGCTCACCTCTGGTTGAGATCCGCTGCTTTGAATAATTGATGATAGTAGCCTAATACAAAGCTATAATGCCAAAGACAAAAAAAAATATTACTACCCTGTTCTTCCATGTTAAAAAGTTTGCTTTAATTCCATTGGCTTATTTTTGTGACATCAGTTGTCACATTTTTTTAGCCACTCATATTATTCCCTAGCTTACGTTAGAAATGAGTCAGCAAAAAGAACGCAAAACCAGATTGGCTCTTCTGTATGAGATTTTAAGCAAGTAAAAAGTGCGAAAAGTTTTTGAGTCACAACACTTTTTACATGTAAACTCTCTGTTTCTCTGTGACAATAACCTTTCAAGGTTTCAAGTGGCTTACGTGGTAGTATAATTTCTTTCTTTTTTTACGACTATTTCATGCTTTCTATGACCAGTATCTCTGTCCTAGAGAGTCCATGCATACTCCTGCCATTTACCCGTGCCCCAGCCATTTAAACATTTGCCTCTCAATTACTTGGACTATCTGTCTTGACTTTTCTCTGTCCTACAGTTACCCAGCGTCTTGATGCAACCTATACAACCTATTGTAAAATACTTGATAACTTCAATTCAAAATGACTTTTCTCTGTCCTACAGTTACCTAGCGTCTTGATGAAACCTATACAACCTATTGTAAAATACTTGATAACTTCAATTCAAAGATATTCCAGTGTGCTAATTCTAATACTAGCCCTGCAAAGAGTTTTATAAATAATGGCTCGAATAGATTGTTGCTGCCTGTATGTGATGTATAAATATAGTGAATCGTAAAAACTGTACAGAACGGGATTATTGGTTTCAGTGGCGGATACAGGGAGACCCCGCCCCTCTCCCAAGATTTTTCAGACACTCTCATTCCTTTTTTTTTTTTAATACTTTTTTTTAATAATAAATTGGTCGGTTTGGTCAATTATTGGCACCTTTGTTACATTGGGCCTCCTCCAAAATTTCGCTCTAGATCCACCCCTGGTTAGTTACACAAATATCACAAATATTTTTCTGTACTATCAATACATTGTTGATTTTTTTTTAATGTTCTTGCCCCCTATATAGCTGCCCCCCTCGGAGGGTTATGCTCCACACTTTGAAAACCTCTGAACTAGACCAAGAGAAGTCTATAAAAGAGCCACTGGCACATGGTTAGCTCACGGTTTAACAAGGAATATGGTTCCCCTCCTACTAATTCTTAAAACATTCTTTTTATTGTGATTATTTAGCTTAATTAGTTAAGTCGTTAGGCAAGCTTGATTAATTTAGTCTAATCAATCTATTTAGTTTTTGTGTTCTATAGTTTTATTTTATTATATTTTATTTTAGTTTTATTTGTTGATTATTATTACTATTTGTATTGTTCTTTCTTCTCCTTTTTGCTCTTCTCTCTGTCAGTAAGCGATTAATTTTTAATCTGAGTAAGTGAATCGTTTGTCTTTGCCCTTGTTTACAGACCAATGAGGCTTTTGAGGGAAAACATATTTGAGTGAATAGTATCAAAAGTAAAACTTTTGAGGGAATAATAAAACATAATATTGTAGCTGCAGTTTTGGCCATGTGTGGCCTACAGTGAGCATGACAAGACCTGTTGTCATTTATTATATCAAAGATACTGGACAACAGTGGTTTTGGTACCAGGGCTTTTAGTACTGACTCGTAACAAGAGGTGGAGTAAAAGCTGCAGTTTTCGCCATGTGTGGCCTAAAGTGAGCTTGACAAGACCTGTGATCATTTATTATATCAAAGATACTGGACAACAGTGGTTTTGGTACCAGGGCTTTTAGTACTGACTCGTAACCAGAGGTGGAGTAAAAGCTGCAGTTTTCGCCATGTGCGGCCTAAAGTGAGCTTGACAAGACCTGTGATCATTTATTATATCAAAGATACTGGACAACAGTGGTTTTGGTACCAGGGCTTTTAGTACTGACTCGTAACAAGAGGTGGAGTAAAAGCTGCAGTTTTCGCCATGTGTGGCCTAAAGTGAGCTTGACAAGACCTGTGATCATTTATTATATCAAAGATACTGGACAACAGTGGTTTTGGTACCAGGGCTTTTAGTACTGACTCGTAACCAGAGGTGGAGTAAAAGCTGCAGTTTTCGCCATGTGTGGCCTAAAGTGAGCTTGACAAGACCTGTGATCATTTATTATATGAAAGATACTGGACAACAGTGGTTTTGGTACCAGGGCTTTTAGTACTGACTCGTAACCAGAGGTGGAGTAAAAGCTGCAGTTTTCGCCATGTGTGGCCTACAGTGAGCATGACGAGACCTGTGATCATTTATTATATCAAAGATACTGGACAACAGTGGTTTTGGAACCAGGGCTTTTAGTACTGACTCGTAGCCAGAGGTGCAGTAAAAGCTTCAGTTTTGGCCATGTGTGGCCTAAAGTGAGCATGACCAGACCTGTGATCATTTATTATATCAAAGATACTGGACAACAGTGGTTTTGGTACCAGGGCTTTTAGTACTGACGCGTAACCAGAGGTGCAGTAAAAGCTGCAGTTTTGGCCATGGTAAGCCATGGCAAGCCATGGTAAGCACAAGTTTTTGGTAATGTTTATAAAAACTCACCTGAACATTGTTTTTCCAATTTTCTTCAAACTTTTCTTTGGCCTCTCTTAGAAACTCCTCAACTAAAACAGAAATAAATCAACATCAGCAACGTCAACAATTCTGTATCAGTCTCAAAAAATTATACTCATATCACAAAGTCATTTTCCTATTTTGTTAAGGAACTCTATATGTTTCGGTGATTGTCAAGAACGTGTCTAAGCCTTGATCCGTATTCAGGCCAGGCTACAAAAATTTCAGGAGGGGTTCAACCCCCATCTGAAATTTTAGTCCGACTCGTAAAAACGTAACAAATATGCATACAAGCAAATGTTTGATGCCCCTTTTAGTTTTTTAGTACCCCCCCCCAAAAAAAAATCTTGGATACACCCTTGGTGACTATTGCATAAATAAATAGAGAAAAACAGGTTTCACTCACTAAATCAATACATAGCCAAGGATAAACTACGTCGTTCGTGTTACTAGCAAACCTTAACGTATATGTTCCCTCTAAAACAAGCAATTTCACGATGAACCTGCAGATGTGAATTACACCAACGACAAGCGAGGGGGGGTACCGGGTTTAAACATCTCTCGAAATTTTCATCTGACCTGTAAAAAAATTAACAAACTTGCAACAAACTTGCAAAATTAACAAACAATTTTTTTATTGATTCTTTTCAAAGTTTCTGTGCAAACTCTCCTGAAAAAATACCCCCCGAACAAAAATCCTGGAAATACCCTTGTCTATTAGTACAAGGTAACAACATTTTCGGTTAATTTCAAAGTTCTATGTGTTGGCAAGTTTTTTTTGTTGTTTTTTATATAGAAAATTCATTTTGATGTTCAAAACACATACAGCAAAAAACATATTTGATTATCATAATTATGAAACTAACATTTTCATTTGAAAACCTGTTCTATTTGGCCATATCCTGCAAGACAGCATAGGCTGCATCTTTGTTAGCTGAAAATAATATTTCTAGAGATAATAGAATCCAATTTACCTGCATTGAAATTGTTTCAAATTCCAAAATTTGATAGTTGTCGTAGAATTTAGAACTCTGTTTTTCATAAATAAGAAGTATATAATTTACATATAGCGGTTCTAGTTTCTGTTCTTTAGCAGGTATCCCATCCCCGTGAGTTCTTTACCAATGAATACTTAACGAGAATTCTAATCATAATAAAAATACTAGCAGTATTAAAACCAAACTTCGTAAGGTGATGATACTGCCAGTAGAAGGCTATCTTATACTCGTGACATGACCACGTGGTCATGTCAGCATTTTTAATGCTGACGGGGCACCAAATATGGGCATAGAGTCATTAGGGAGAATGATTACGTAATGGGGTCAATGACCTCTTTTTCCAAGGTCGATTTATTTGATGTTTCTATGTGTAATAACTCGGGGGCGAAGGTTGCACATGCGCATTGAATTCTACCGGGAACAATGTTATTGATCTAGGACTCGAGGGGGAAGTGAATTTCCGAGAACTTGATTGCGTAATCGAGGGGAAGTGAATTTCCGAGAACTTGATTGCGTAATCGAAGGGGAAGTGAATTTCCGAGAAATTGATAGCGTAATCGAAGGGGAAATTGTTGATTCACGAAGAGGAAATTAAGAAACAAACATGGCTTCTTTAATCTGTGATTGACATAATCGATGGGGGAAATTATTGATTCACGAAGGGAAGAATTAGGAAACATTAAGGCTTCATTAATGTTTGGCCTGAGGGATAAACATTCTTTAGGACAGAGAGAAAAATTAATATTCTATTTTCAAATAGGGCTTCATTGATCTTTAGTGTCAGGAATCATAATTAACATCACTTGTTATCTTAGAATTATGCGGGAGTCTAAAGAGATAGAAATTCTATTTTTAAATACGGCTTCACGGAGTTTTAAGTCGGAGAGGTAAATTGATATTCTAACGAAACCCTAATAGTTTAGCTAGGAAAATTTATGAGATGAAGAGATTAACGTAGGACAGGGTTTCCTAGAAATTTGAAATGCATTAGCGTAGAGATGCCAAACAAAAGGAACACACTGAATTACGTTTGGGGATTATTTGGGCGAAACGGTTTTAGATAGGTTATGGGATTATTTCGGCGAAACCGTTAGAGACATTTTGAAAGAAGATTTTAGGAAAGGTTTTAGAAGAGAATTTGAGGATGAAACTATGTGGTCGTTATAATACACAAGTTCCATTTGAACAGTGTTGTGAGGTCCTCTACCCCAACCCCAAAGGGTTCCAATCCTCCTACCCCAACCCCGAAGGAAGCCCCCGGTCCTCAAAGGTCCACTGGGCTCCCCAAGGCCCTCCACCGGTCCCCAAATGTCCCCCAGGCCCCCAACTGCCCCCCCGGACACTCCCAGGGCCCCCAAGCTCCCACAGGGACACCGTCGCCTCCAACTGCCCACCCCCGCCCCTCAACTGCCAGCCCCGGGCCCCCCACCGGCCCATCGCGCTCACAAAGGACCAACGGGGTCCCAAAGGCCATCCACCGGTCCCCAAATGTCACCCAGACACCCAAAGGCCCTCCCTGTGCCCCAAAGGCCCTCCCTGTGCCCCAAAGGCCCTCCCCCGACCCCCTCCTCCTCCTCCTCCCACCTCCTCCTCCTCCTCCTCCTCCTCCTCACCTCCTCCTCCTCCTCCTCCTCCTCCTCCTCCTCCTCCTCCTCCCTCCTCCTCCTACCTCCTCCTCCCACCTCCTCCTCCCTCCTCCTCCTCCTCCTCCTCCCCTCCCCCCCCCCATTCCCTCATCATTTTTTATACTTTTTTGTGCATTGAGACACAGAACGACCCCCTGCCCCCGGCCCCTCCCCCTCCAAAGGTCTGATTTTTTCAAAGTTCATTTTGAATTTCTTTCATTGAAATGCAAGAGTTGGAATATTTCAGTAGTGTTTGGTTGTGGTTTACCTTGTCACAGTTACATTTTCTTGATTTTTCAAAGTTCATTTTGAATTTCTTTCGTTGAAATGCAAGAGTTGGAATATTTCAGTAGTGTGATGTTGTAGTTTACCATGTCACAGTTACATTCCCTTAATTTTTCAAAGTTCATTTTGAATTTCTTTCGTTGAAATGCAAGAGTTGGAATATTTCACTAGTGTGATGTTGTAGTTTACCCTGTCACAGTTACATTCCCTTAATTTTTCATAGTACATTTTGAATTTCTTTCGTTGAAATGCAAGAGTTGGAATATTTCAGTAGTGTGTGGTTGGGGTTTACCATGTCACAGTTACATTTTCTTGATTTTTCAAAGTTCATTTTGAATTTCTTTCGTTGAAATGCAAGAGTTGGAATATTTCAGTAGTGTGATGTTGTAGTTTACCATGTCACAGTTACATTCACTTAATTTTTCAAAGTTCATTTTGAATGTCTTTCGTTGAAATGCAAGAGTTGGAATATTTCACTAGTGTGATGTTGTAGTTTACCCTGTCACAGTTACATTCCCTTAATTTTTGATAGTCCATTTCGAATTTCTTTCGTTGAAATGCAAGAGTAGGAATATTTCAGTAGTGTTTGGGTGCGGTTTACCTTGTCAGAGTTACATTTTCTAGATTTTTCAAAGTTCATTTTGAATTTCATTCATTGAAAAGCAAGAGTTGGAATATTTCAGTAGTGTTTGGTCGTGGTTTACCTTGTCACAGTTACATTTTCTTGATTCTTCAAAGTTCATTTTGAATTTCTTTCGTTGAAATGCAAGAGTTGGAATATTTCAGTAGTGTTTGATTGTGGTTTACCTTGTCACAGTTAGATTCCCTTAATTTTTCAAAGTTCATTTTGAATTTCTTTCGATGAAATTCAAGAGTTGGAATATTTCACTAGTGTTTGGTGGTGGTTTACCATTTCACAGTTACATTCCCTTAATTTTTCAAAGTTCATTTTTAATTTCTTTCTTTGAAATGATAGAGTTGTAATATTTCACTAGTGTTTGGTTGCGGTTCACCTTGTCACAGTTACATTTTCTTTATTTTTCAAAGTTCATTTTGAATTTCTTTCATTGAAATGCAAGAGTTGGAATATTTCAGTAGTGTTTGGTCGTGGTTTACCTTGTCACAGTTACATTCCCTTAATTTTTCAAAGTTAATTTGAATTTATTTAGTTGAAATGCAAGAGTTGGAATATTTCAGTAGTGTTTGGTTGCGGTTTACCTTGTCACAGTTACATTCGCTTGATTTTTCAAAGTTCATTTTGAATTTCTTTCGTTGAAATGCAAGAGTTGGAATATTTCAGTAGTGTTTGGTTGCGGTTCACCTTGTCACAGTTACATTTTCTTGATTTTTCAAAGTTCATTTTGAATTTCTTACATTGAAATGCAAGAGTTGGAATATTTCAGTAGTGTTTGGTCGTGGTTTACCTTGTCACAGTTACATTCTCTTAATTTTTCAAAGTTCATTTGAATTTCTTCGTTGAAATGCAAGAGTTGGAATATTTCAGTAGTGTTTGGTTGTGGTTTACCTTGTCACAGTTACATTCCCTTAATTTTTCAAAGTTCATTTTGAATTTCTTCGTTGAAATGCAAGAGTTGGAATATTTCACTAGTGTTTGGTTGTGGTTTACCATGTCACAGTTACATTTTCCTGATTTTTCAAAGTTTATTTTGAATTTCTTTCATTGAAATGCAAGAGTTGGAATATTTCACTAGTGTTTGGTTGTGGTTTACCATGTCACAGTTACATTTTCCTGATTTTTCAAAGTTTATTTTGAATTTCTTTCATTGAAATGCAAGAGTTGGAATATTTCAGTAGTGTTTGGTTGTGGTTTACCTTGTCACAGTTACATTTTCTTGATTTTTCAAAGTTCATTTTGAATTTCTTCATTGAAATGCAAGAGTTGGAATATTTCAGTAGTGTGATGTTGTGGTTTACCTTGTCACAGTTACATTTTCTTGATTTTTCAAAGTTCATTTTGAATTTCTTTCATTGAAATGAAAGAGTTGGAATATTTCAGTATTGTTTGGTTGTGGTTTAACTTGTCACAGTTAAATTTTCTTGATTATTCAAAGTTAATTTTGAATTTAATTCTTTGAAATGCAAGAGTTGTAATATTTCAGTAGTGTTTGTTTGTGGTTTACCTTGTCAGAGATACATTTTCTTGATTTTTCAAAGTTCATTTTGAATTTCTTTCGTTGAAATGCAAGAGTTGAAATATTTCAGTAGTGTTTGCTTGTGGGTTACCTTGTCACAGTTACATTTTATTGATTTTTCAAAGTTCATTTGAATTTCTTCGTTGAAATGCAAGAGTTGGAATATTTCAGTAGTGTTTGCTTGTGGGTTACCTTGTCACAGTTACATTTTCTTGATTTTCAAAGTTCATTTTGAATTTCTTTCATTGAAATACAAGAGTTGGAATATTTCAGAAGTGTTTCGGTGTGGTTTCCATTGTCACAGTTACATTTTCTTGATTTTTCAAAGTTCATTTTGAATTTCTTTCGTTGAAATGCAAGAGTTGGAATATTTCAGTAGTGTGTTATTGTAGTTTACCATGTCACAGTTACATTTTCTGATTTTTCAAAGTTCATTTTGAATTTTTTCGTTGAAATGCAAGAGTTGGAATATTTCAGTAGTGTTTGGTCGTGGTTTACCTTGTCACAGTTACATTTTCGTGATTTTTCAAAGTTCATTTTGAATTTCTCTGTTGAAATGCAAGAGTTGGACTATTTCAGTAGTGTTTGGTCGTGGTTTACCTTGTCACATTTACATTTTCGTGATTGTTATAATCTAATTTTGTAGGTCGGTCCTTGATCTTTAATAGTTGGACTATGACATTAGTGTTGGTCGATTTTTACCTATTCAATTTTAAGGCCTCTTTATGTTTAATTGTTAATTGTTATATGAGTATTAGTAAATAAAGAGTTTTAATATTTCAGTAGTGTTTGGTTGTGGTTTACCTTGTCACAGTTAAATTTTCTTGATTTTTCAAAGTTTATTTTGAATTTATTCGTTGAAATGCAAGAGTTGGAATATTTCAGTAGTGTTTGATTGTGGTTTACCTTGTCACAGTTACATTTTCTTGATTTTTCAAAGTTCATTTTGAATTTCTTCATTGAAATGCAAGAGTTGGAATATTTCAGTAGTGTTTGGTTGTGGTTTACCTTGTCACAGTTACATTTTCTTGATTTTTCAAAGTTCATTTTGAATTTCTTCGTTGAAATGCAAGAGTTGGAATATTTCAGTAGTGTATGGTTATGGTATACCTTGTCACAGTTACATTTTCTTGATTTTTCAAAGTTCATTTTGAATTTCTTTCGTTGAAATGCAAGAGTTGGAATATTTCAGTATTGTTTGGTTGTGGTTTACCTTGTCACAGTTACATTTTCTTGATTTTTCAAAGTTTATTTTGAATTTCTTACATTGAAATGCAAGAGTTGGAATATTTCAGTAGTGTTTGGTTGTGGTTTACTCTGTCACAGTTACATTTTCTTGATTTTTCAAAGTTCATTTTGAATTTCTTACATTGAAATGCAAGAGTTGGAATATTTCAGTAATGTTTGGTTGTGGTTTAACTTGTCACAGTTACATTTTCTTGATTTTTCAAAGTTCATTTTGAATTTCTTTCGTTGAAATGCAAGAGTTGGAATATTTCAGTAGAGTATGGTTATGGTTTAATCTTGTCAACAGTTACATTTTCTTGATTTTCCAAAGTTCATTTTGAATTTCTTTCAGTTGAAATGCAAGAGTTGGAATATTTCAGTAGTGTTTGGTTGTGGTTTAACTTGTCACAGTTATATTTTCTTGATTTTTCAAAGTTCATTTTGAATTTCTTTCGTTGAAATTTAAGAGTTGGAATATTTCAGTAGTGTTTGGTTGTGGTTTAACTTGTCAAAGTTACATTTTCTTGATTTTTCAAAGTTCATTTTGAATTTCTCGTTGAAAAGCAAGAGTTGGAATATTTCAGTAGTGTTTACTTGTGGTTTAACTTTGTCATACAGTTACATTTTCTTGATTTTTTCAAAGTTCATTTGAATTTCTTCGTTGAAATGCAAGAGTTGGAATATTTCAGTAGTGTCTGTTATGTTTACCTTGTCACAGTTACATTTTCTTGATTTTTTCAAAGTTCATTTTGAATTTCTCGTTGAAATGCAAGAATTGGATTATTTCAGAAGTGTCTGGTTATGGTTTACTCTTGTCACAGTTACATTCTCTTGATTTTTCAAAGTTCATTTTGAATTTCTTCGTTGAAATGCAAGAGTTGGATTATTTCAGAAGTGTTTGGTCGTGATTTACCATGTCACAGTTACATTTTCTTGATTTTTCAAAGTTCATTTTGAATTTCTTCATTGAAATGCAAGAGTTGAACTATTTAGTAGTATTTGGTCGTGGTTTACCTTGTCACAGTTACATTTTCTTGATTTTTCACAGCTCATTTTGAATTTCTTTCGTTGAAAAGCAAGAGTTGGAATATTTCAGTAGTGTTTGCTTATGGTTTATTTTGTCACAGTTACATTTTCTTGATTTTTCAAAGCTCATTTGAATTTCTTTCGTTGAAAGCAGGAGATGGAATATTTCAGTAGTGTTTGGTTATGGTTTACCTTGTCACAGTTACATTTTCTTGATTTTTCAAAGTTCATTTTGAATTTCTTCGTTGAAGTGCAAGAGTTGGAATATTTCAGTAGTGTTTGGTTATGGTTTACTTTGTCACAGTTACATTTTCTCGATTTTTCAAATTCATTTTGAATTTCTATCGTTGAAATGTAAGAGTTGGAATATTTCAGTATGTTTGATTGTCGTTTACCATGTCACAGTTACATTTTCTTGATTTTTCAAACTTCATTTTGAATTTCTTCTTTGAAATGCAAGAGTTGGAATATTTCAGTAGTGTTTGGTTGTGGTTTACCTTGTCACAGTTACATTTTCTGATTTTTCAAAGTTCATTTTGAATTTCTTCGTTGAAATGCAAGAGTTGGAATATTTCACTAGTGTATGGTTGTGGTTTACCTTGTCACATGTACACACATGTATACACATGTACACACATGTGCTTATCATGAGTGCTCATGATAAGCTAACCTAACCTTTTCCGGTGAGTATGGTTAGGTTAGACTAGACTCAGTTAGGTTAGATTAGACTAGGTTAGTCAGTCTACGCATGCTTCACTTAGGTTAGGTTAGGGTGAGACATGCGAAAAGTTAGGTGTATGATTAGGCCAGGTTAGATTAGGCCAGGTTAGGTTAGTTAGGCTAGGCTAGCCTACGTACGCGCGTGTACGTAGGCTAACCTAGCCTAACCTAACTTAACCTAACCTGGCCTAATCTAACCTAACCTAACCTAATCATACACCTAACTTTTCGCATGTCACTCACCTAACCTAAGCTAACCTAAGTGAAGCGTACGTAGGCTAACCTAACCTAGTCTAATCTAACCTAACTGAATCTAGTCTAACCTAACCATACTCACCGGAAAAGGTTAGGTTAACTTATCATGAGCGCTCATGATAAGCACATGTGTGTACATGTGTATACATGTGTGTACATGTGACAATGTAAACCCCAACCAGACACTAGTGAAATATTCCAACTCTTGCATTTCAACCAAAGAAATTCAAAAATGAACTTTGAAAAATCAAGAAAATGTAACTGTGACAAGGTAAACCAAAACCAAACACTACTGAAATATTCCAACTCTTGCATTTCAAAGAAATAAATTCAAAATGAAGTTTGAAAATTAACGAAAATGTAATTGTGACATGGTAAACGACAACCAAACACTACTGAAATATTACAACTCTTGCATTTCAACTATAGAAATTCAAAATTAATTTGAAAAATCTAGAAAATGTAACTGTGACAAGGTAAACCATAACCAAACACTACTGAAATAGTCCAACTCGTGCACTTCAAATAAATAAATTAAAAATGAACTTTGAAAAATCGAGAAAATGTAACTGTGACAAGGTAAACCATAACCAAACACTACTGAAATATTCCATCTCATGCTTTTCAACGAAAGAAATTCAAATGAGCTTTGAAAAATCAAGAAAATGTAACTTTGACAAGGTAACCCATAAGCAAACACTTCTGAAATATTCCAACTCTTGCTTTTCAAAAAAATAAATTCAAAATGAGCTGTGAAAAATCAAGAAAATGTAACTGTGACAATGTAAACCAAGACCAAACACTACTTAAATATTTCAACTCTTGCATTTCAATGAAAGAAATTAAAAATGAACTTTGAAAAATCAAGAAAATGTAACTGTTACATGGTAAATCACGACCAAACACTTCTGAAATAATCCAACTCTTGCATTTCAACGAAAGAAATTCAAAATAAACTTTGAAAAATCAAGAAAATGTAACTGTGACAAGGTAAACCATAACCATACACTTCTTAAATAATCCAAATCTTGCATTTCAACGAAAGAAATTCAAAATGAAATTTTAAAAAATCAATAAAATGTAACTGTGACAAGTTAAACCATAACCATACACTATTGAAATATTCAAACTCTTGCATTTCAAAGAAATAAATTCAAATGAACTTTGAAAAAATCAAGAAAATGTAACTGTGACAAGGTAAACCACAAGTAAACACTACTGAAATATTCCAACTCTTGCTTTTCAACGAAAGAAATTCAAAATGAACTTTGAAAAATCAAGAAAATGTAACTTTGACAAGTTAAACCACAACAACACACTACTGAAATATTCCAACTATTGCATTTCAACGAAAGAAATTCAAAATGAACTTTTAAAAATCAAGAAAATGTAACTTTGACAAGTTAAACCACAACCAAACACTACTGAAATATTCCAACTCTAGCATTTCAACGAAAGAAATTCAAAATGAACTTTGAAAAATCAAGAAAATGTAACTGTGACAATTTAAACCACAACCAAACTCTACTGAAATATTCCAACTCTTGCATTTCAACGAAAGAAATTCAAAATTAACTTTGAAAAATCAAGAAAATGTATCTGTGACAAGTTAAACCACGACCAAACACTACTGAAATATTCCAACTCTTGCATTTCAATGAAAGAAATTCAAAATGAACTTTGGAAAATCATGAAAATGTAACTTTGACAAGGTATACCATAACCATACACTACTGAAATATTCCAACTCTTGCATTTCAAAGAAAGAAATTCAAAATGAACTTTGAAAAATCATGAAAATGTAACTGTGACAAGGTAAACCACAACCAAACAGTACTGAAATATTCCAACTCTTGCATTTCAATTAAAGAAATTCAAAATGAACTTTGAAAAATCAAGAAAATGTAACTGTGACATGGTAAACCACAACCAAACACTACTGAAATATTCCAACTCTTGCATTTAAATGAAAGAAATTCAAAATGAAATTAGAAAAATAAATAAAATGTATATGTGACAAGGTAAACCACAAACAAAAACTACTGAAATATTACAACTCTTGCATTTAAACGAAAGAAATTCAAAATGAACATTGAAAAATCAAGAAAATGTAACTGTGACAAGGTATAACATAACCATACACTATTGAAATATTCCAACTCTTGCATTTCAACGAAAGAAATTCAAAATGAACTTTGAAAAATCAAGAAAATGTAACTGTGACAAGGTAAACCACAACCAAACACTACTGAAATATTCCATCTCTTGCATTTCAAGGAAAGAAATACAAAATGAACTTTGAAAAATCAAGAAAATGTAACTGTGACAAGGTAAACCACAATCAAACACTACTGAAATATTCCAACTCTTGCATTTCAACGAAAGAAATTCAAAATGAACTTTGAAAAATCAAGAAAATGTACGTGTGACAAAGGTAAACCACAACCAAACACTACTGAAATATTCCAACTCTTGCATTTCAACTAAATAAATTCAAATGAACTTTAAAAAATAACGAGAATGTAACTGTGACAAGGTAAACCACGACCAAACACTACTGAAATACTCCAACTCTTGCATTTCAAAGAAAGAAATTCGAAATGAGCTTTGAAAAATCAAGAAAATGTAAATGTGACAAGGTAAACCACGACCAAACACTACTGAAATACTCCAACTCTTGCATTTCAACGACAGAAATTCAAAATTAACTTTGAAAAATCAAGAAAATGTAACTATGACAGGGTAAACCACGACCAAACACTATTGAAATAATCCAACTATTGCATTGCAATGAAAGAAATTCAAAATAAACTTTGAAAAATCACGAAAATGTAACTGTGACAGGGTAAACTACAATAACACACAACTGATATATTCCAACTCTTGTATTTCAACGAAAGAAATTCAAAATGAACATTGAAAAATAAAGAAAATGTAACTGTGACAATGGAACCCACAACCAAACACAACTGAAATATTCCAGATCTTGTATTTCAATGAAAGAAATTCAAATAGAACTATGAAAAATCAACAAAATGTAACTGTGACAAGGTAAACCACAAGCAAACACTACTGAAATATACCAACTCTTGCATTTCAACGAAAGAAATTCAAATGAACATTGAAAAATCAAGAAAATGTAACTGTGACAAGGTAACCCACAAGCAAACACTACTGAAATATTTCAACTCTTGCATTTCAACGAAAGAAATTCAAAATGAACTTTGAAAAATCATGAAAATGTAGCTATGACAAGGTAAACCACAACCAAACACTACTGAAATATTCCAACTCTTGCATTTCAACGAATGAAATTCAAAAAGAACTTTGAAGAATCAAGAAAATGTAACTGTGACAAGGTAAACCACAACCAAACACTACTGAAATATTCCAACTCTTGCAATTCAACGAAAGAAATTCAAAAAGAACTTTGAAAAATCAAGAAAATGTAACTGTGACAAGGTAAACCACAACATCACACTACTGAAATATTCCAACTCTTGCATTTCAATGAAAGAAATTCAAAATGAACTTTGAAAAATCAAGAAAATGTAAC